>NC_056737.1:417464606-417679606 GCF_019279795.1 Protopterus annectens | reverse complement strand
TTCCATAGTTTCACCATGACACACATTTTTTTCTGCTGTAGTGTAGGACATATCCCAAATTGTACCAACTACCATGCAGCAAAAAACAATGCTTTACTTTCTTAGCTATACTGACTGAATTATTTATGATTAATGCTCATTCTGGGAGTTGTAACATTTTGTCCTATATTCCTTTAAAGTAAAGTGGTGATTTAAATATTAGGGGTAATCAAGGGAAGTATTGTTTGGAGGAGGGGTTAAAGTTCCTTCTGTACACTTGTCAAAATAGTGTCAGATTCAAAAGTAATCATTACAGAAGAGATATCTAAGAAGCAAAAAATATATCTGTCTTACAGACCTCACTTGTCAGATTTCTACATTCATGAATAACCTAAAAAGAGGAGTAAACTGCTTTTCTATCTTGTAAACGCTTGTAGATACAAAAAGAAAACATACAAGTACAATTACAAATACTACCTTTCTGCATAGCTTTTAACTTCTGCACTCTTCCTTAGTACCGCACCAAATATCCCTTTTAATAACTCACTTTTTATCATTACCCTATCCTTGACATTCAGCAAACTCATATTTTGAACAGGCCTTGGCACATAATATGACATCAGCAATAAATATCCTATTGTTGCAATTACTCACTGCTATCCTAAATGTCTACTCTCTACATCACAGATACTCTCTTTATGCAATAGCCACCAAAGAAAGACAATTCATACATTAGCAGGCAACTTCCCCTCTTTCACATCTCTCATGGAAAAATCTTACATCATTTTTGCAAAACCTACCCTATATAATCATGAAGCAGTTCCTTACTGAAATAAAATGTTTGCAGGACCTAAGAGACCATATACATTACTATAACAATTTTAATATAACATGATTCCATCTTACTGTTAAGAAACTCATCTTAGCAGGAGACACCCATCAATAACCCAATAATCCTTACTTTAATTATAAGTTTCAGTTACACCATTAGACCCCAAAAATATAAAGATGGTGTTACTTAACATAAATAGTGTCAGTAATATATGGTTTACATTAGAAACATAGATCAAACCAAAAAAACACATATTGTTGCTCTTACTGAGATGCGCAAAAGGACTACTTTAGTGCTTCAAACTTTATCAGAACAAACTTCTCCCTTCATAGTGATCTCAGACCAGGGTAGAGGACAGGAGGGTGCATCCTATTACTTGTCTAAAAAATACCTCACTCGAAATATTAGAGGCCGTGCAATGAAAACCCAATGAGTGACAAAGCTGCCAGATGCCTTAAGGCTCACCATTGTTAACCATTTAATTTTCTGATACTCATTATTGCAAGTTTATAGAATAGTGAGACTGAGTGGAGGAAAATGCAGACTTAAAATGCAAAATCTGAGATTACTGTGTAGCAGAATTTTCCCTTTGCTCCATGGTACATTGACCTTTCAGTTGGTATAAATATGTTTGGAGGTGTGGGATATCTGCCTATTACAAAACACATAGACATGTTTTTTTATATAATTCTGGGACTTGTATGTATGAGTCTCAGAATTGCAGTAGGAAGCACTTAGCATCTACTGAGCAAACTCGCATACCTTACACATAGCAGTAGTCTATATTCCACTACCCACTTCAATCTCTTTATTCGAACAGGTGCTGCATGGAATGCTCCCCCTCAGGTCATGCTGAAAAACATCATTATTATGAACGACTTTAACTTAAATGTTTTAGGGTCTACATACTCATACCTTTTAGTCTCTGTGTTGCTCTAATCTTCTCATAGTTAGGCTTTTTGTGCTCATAATACATCTTCAAGAAACAATTTCATATTTTGATCTCTTTATCTAATACATACAGAATAAGTGCTTAAAAAGTGGAGATCCTACCCACCTCTCACAGAAACCACTGCTCAGTTAATTCACATTGATCATTTAAAACATATAACTCCACTGCAGCTAGATGTATGCACACTAATCCTTGAAAGTAATGAGATGTACCTACGTACTAAGATTTAAAACATTGATGGGATTTGGATGTTTATGTAGATAAATCTAAATGCAACATTATCTTGTTTTATAAACTTTGTAACAGCAGTCACACAGATGGTTTACAGATTAAATCTGACCTTGGATTTCAACTGAAATTAAGGATTTGGTTAAGCAAAGGGAACATGCTTAGAGAGAATCGAAAAGAAAACAAAAATATGTCAGTTATATCACACAAATATGCAACTTGGGGAAAACATGTAGCATAGCAACTAATACAGCAAATTATAGCTTAGGAGCAAACTACAGTTACTATCATGCAGCTCCAAATACTTCCAGAGGGTAGTTAAGAATCTTACCGACCACATCATGGGTTCAAATTCCTCAAACAGTAACTGCACTACACCAGTCTGTCACGTTACAAGAGCTACCTATTTACTTCTTTTGATCAGCCAGTCACATACTAACACCCCCAAATAATTTTAGCATTACTTCCTCACTGCATTACCCATTAACAGCCTATTGTCCTAATGTTTCATTTTTTTCTACCTTAAACAGATAACTGCTAAACAAGCTATGCAAAATGCCATTAACTTTCATCTTTAATCTCACTCTGACTACAGGACTTGTTTCTACTTAATTTAAGCTGCTATTATAGTGCCTTTACCAAAAGTCCATTAACCTGTTAACTCAAAAGGATATAGACCCATACCAAACCTTCATTCTCTGCAAAAATATTTGAAAAACTCATTTGCAAGCAGATTTTCAGTCATACAAATGGGTATGGACTGGTAGGTGATATAAGCACAGCCTTCTATACTGCAGTAATTTTACTGTAGTGTGCACAATGGGTTCCTAGCATCTGGAATCACTGTTGATATGACTAGGGTCTTTGATTCAGTTAATCATAGTCTTTTGCTAAGTAAACTAGACACACTCAGCTTTGGGGCTAGTACAGTAGCATGGCTGAAAAATAACCTAATAGAATTTTTCATGTCAATAAAGACTCAACCATCTCAAAAAATGGCATATTCAGGTCAGGGGCTCTAAAGGGCTCAGTGTAAGGGCCTTTTGTCATCTTACACTGGCTTTGCCCACACTCACTGCTACTATGTATGCTGATGAAATACTACTACTTGAAATCAACAGATCAATTAAATTTGTATGGAAAACTGAAGGATAAGTTTAATAAATTATATAACTGGGCACTCAGCATACGGCTATCAATAAATCCAGGGAAGTCAGCAGTAATGCTGTTTTGCTCTCCACAAAAGCTATCTGAAGTATCACTGCCATCAGTTAAGGACCCTTATTATAATCCTATACCCACTGTCAAGCAGTAAAAGTACTGTGGCCTTATTCTGGATCCTGCATTTTCATTAATGTGACAGTCTGAAACAGGAACCAATGAAGCATCAATCCAGTTAAAATAATGTTACAGATTATCACATCTGCTCTCCCATCACACACACACACACACACACACATTACACACATCTCACACACACACACACACACACACACACATTACACACACATCTCACACACACACACACACACACACACACACACACACACACAAACACACACACAAACACACACATCTCACACACACACACACACACACACACACACACACACACACACACACACACACACACACACACACACACACACACACCCCTACCTAGGGCCAATTTTTAGAGTGTCCAATCCACCTACAGCATGTTCCTGCTACAGAAAACAATTTCTCAGTATGTGAACACCCTTAATATCATGTTAAACACAATAAGACTATCAGATTCCACAGAAGTTACCATATTTATCTGCCAAAAATGAGTCAGTCCTTTGCAGTGGATGTAGGTATGGCCTGTGCTTGAAAGGCTGACCTCAGCTGTTAGCTGAGATATATAAGTATCCTGTTTTTTTTCGATTATTTATACAGATTATTGTTTTTAACAATTAATATATAGCACTTTTATTGTCTGCTTTTTAGTCTTCGAGTGTGTTTTATTGCTATTAACTAATCTGCACAAGTAACTGATTTGTCTGCAGTTAAAAGCATTCTGTATCTTTACAAATCTTTATCTGTTTGTGGCTTTCTCTAGTGCTACTGGCTGTAGGCTATTGTTTCTAGCTGAAGCCTCTCTTTAACTTGGCTATATTGTGTTAATAGTCTGCTGAGTGGGGGCTGGTTCTTTTGTGTTCTTGTAAAAAAAAAAGTTGTTCTTCTGGTATTTAAGCCCTAACTTTGATAGGGATTCTGTATATATACACTGAGCAGAGTGGATAAGAGTTGTTGACCGCAGCTGTTAGCTGAGATATATAAGTATCCTGTTTTTTTCGATTATTTATACAGATTATTGTTTTTGACAATTAATATATAGCACTTTTATTGTCTGCTTTTTAGTCTTCGAGTGTATTTTATTGCTATTAACTAATCTGCACAAGTAACTGATTTGTCTGCAGTTAAAAGCATTCTGTATCTTTACAAATCTTTATCTGTTTGTGGCTTTCTCTAGTGCTACTGGCTGTAGGCTATTGTTTCTAGCTGAAGCCTCTCTTTAACTTGGCTATATTGTGTTAATAGTCTGCTGAGTGGGGGCTGGTTCTTTTGTGTTCTTGTAAAAAAAAAAGTTGTTCTTCTGGTATTTAAGCCCTAACTTTGATAGGGATTCTGTATATATACACTGAGCAGAGTGGATAAGAGTTGTTGACCGCAGCTGTTAGCTGAGATATATAAGTATCCTGTTTTTTTTCGATTATTTATACAGATTATTGTTTTTGACAATTAATATATAGCACTTTTATTGTCTGCTTTTTAGTCTTCGAGTGTATTTTATTGCTATTAACTAATCTGCACAAGTAACTGATTTGTCTGCAGTTAAAAGCATTCTGTATCTTTACAAATCTTTATCTGTTTGTGGCTTTCTCTAGTGCTACTGGCTGTAGGCTATTGTCCCCACCCTCCTGCCCAGTTGGTGTCTTGCTCTTATACTTGGTGGCTTTGCAGTTGCCCGCCCCTACTGTAAATCTGATCTGTGACACTCCTCCCAGTCTAGTGTCATTAGCTCATTCTACCTAGTACAGAGAGAACATTTGATAAGGTCTTCTGTTTCTCCTTTTTCCCTTTCAAAAAAGGAAAAAAAAAAAATTTTTTTTTTGCCTGAACCTCCTTGTGTTCTGACTGTGCTTCTCAAACATTTTGGAAATATAGAGTATATTTCAGAGCATTTATTATAACTGTAATTGCCTTAATATTGCTACAACTCAAGTGCTCTAGGTTGCACTGCATCTGAAGTGTTTGTGTGTTTTAGCTGCTTTTCTGTATATACAGACTTCTCTGTTTCTTTAACTAAATAAGCTCTGCAAAGTTGTTTTATTGCATTCCTGCCTGTATTTCTGAGTTTTTTTTGCACTTTTAAAGTTTGTTTTTGCTTAGTTTAACTGGTAGGCTACACACTCAAGTGTGCTAGCTGAATTAAATCATTTACTGTGTTTCTGTACCTAATTTCTGCTACTTTGTAAAAAAAAAAAAAAAATCCTTGCTTCCCACCTTTACTGAACTAGAGTAGTCCAGTCTTCAGGTATTGCTGATCTCTGGGCTGTGTCATAGTTCCTGTGTTGCCCATATCCTTATTTGGATAGGAGGAAGCTTCTTTGTTCACCAGTGAGAGTGGGGAGCTCTGAGCAGCCTATCTGTCCCTTGAGGAGTAGTTCCAGCCCAGTGACCTGTAGCTTATTGGCCGTTTTGGGCCATTTCCTATCTCTTTCTAACCCCCTGCTTTAAAGCCAGCTTTAGCGAGCTTTTGTGCTTGTAATTTAAAGTTTGTCCTGTTTGTTGCATTTACCTGTTGAGGCTACACACTCAAGTGCGCTAGCCTGTGTTACATATTTATTGCATTTTTCTGCTGTTTGTTGCAAAAAAGAAAAAAAAAAATATCCTTGTTTCCCATCTTTCCTGACGTAGAGTAGTCCAAATACAGGCTTTGCTGTATTCTGGACTTTTGGAAAGTTCCTGTGTTGCCCATTTCCTTTCTTGGATAAAGGGAGGCTTCTTTGTTCACCAGTGGCAGTGGGGAGCTTAGAGCAGCCTATCTATCCCTGGAGGAGTGTTCCCAGCACAAGACTCTGGTAGTCTATTGGCCGTTTTGGGCCAATTTCTAGCTCTTTCAAGTCCCCCTGTATAAAACCCACTTTGGCGTGGTTTGTGCACTTGTTACTACTCAGCCAAGCTCCTCGTGGTCCTGCAGAGTGGTGCTAGCAGCAGAGAGGCTAAAAGAGTGACTGCTAACCTGATAAAAGTGTTTTTTCCTGCTACTACCTGGGCGACTGTCCGATCTAGCTAAACTGCAAGTATTTCTGCTTCTTGAACTGTTTTAAACTGTTTAAAGTTGTTTTTGCACCTGCACTTTTAAAGTTTGCCCTGTTTGTTGCATTTACCTGTTGGGGCTACACACTCAAGTGCGCTAGCCTGTGTTACATATTTATTGCATTTTCCTGCTGTTTGTTGCAAAAAAGAAAACAAAAAATTATCCTTGTTTCCCATGTTTCCTGACCTAGAGTAGTCCAAATACAGGCTTTGCTGTATTCTGGACTTTTGGAAAGCTCCTGTGTTACCCATTTCCTTTCTTGGATAAAGGGAGGCTTCTTTGTTCACCAGTGGCAGTGGGGAGCTTGGAGCAGCCTATCTATCCCTGGAGGAGTGTTCCCAGCACAAGAATCTGGTAGTCTATTGGCCGTTTTGGGCCAATTTCTAGCTCTTTCAAGTCTCCCTGTATAAAACCCACTTTGGCGCGTTTTTTGCTCTTGTTACTACTCAGCCAAGCTCCTTGTGGTCCTGCAGAGTGGTGCTAGCAGCAGAGAGGCTAAATGAGTGACTGCTAACCTGATAAAAGTGTTTGTTTTCCTGCTACTACCTGGGCGACTGTCCGATCTAGCTAAACTGCAAGTATTTCCGCTTCTTAAACTGTTTTAAACTGTTTAAAGTTGTTTTTGCACCTGCATTTTTAAAGTTTGTCCTGTTTGTTGCATTTACCTGTTGAGGCTACACACTCAAGTGCGTTAGCCTGTGTTACATATTTATTGCATTTTCCTGCTGTTTGTTGCAAAAAAGAAAAAAAAATGTTTCCTTGTTTCCGGTCTTTCCTGACCTAGAGTAGTCCAAATACAGGCTTTGCTGTATTCTGGACTTTTGGAAAGTTCCTGTGTTGCCCATTTCCTTTCTTGGATAAAGGGAGGCTTCTTTGTTCACCAGTGGCAGTGGGGAGCTTGGAGCAGCCTATCTATCCCTGGAGGAGTGTTCCCAACACAAGAATATGGTAGTCTATTGGCCGTTTTGGGCCAATTTCTAGCTCTTTCAAGTCCCCCTGTATAAAACCCGCTTTAGCGCGGCTTTGCGCAATTTTGCGCATAGCACAGCATCGAGCAGCGCCGCTTAATTGGGTTTAAACCATTCTCGGCTCCACATAGTCTGCTCTTCACTTTTTCCCTTAGAACTGATCTAGTTCTCAAAATAAACACCCAATTCCCACTCTAAAGCCTGGCACTTGCTCACTAAAGCATTTATATAAGTCAGCACTAAAAAATTAAAAGCACTACACCCTCACAAACTCCCCTTGAGTACTTTGTTCCCCATTGGCCCTTTTTTCAATTATAAAGGAATTCCCAATACTCTTCTAGCATGTCCAAAGGTCAGTTGTCAATCTCCTGTCTGGTCCAGCTGGTGAATCTGGGAATCTTGAGGCAATGTTACAACCACCTCATGTACACAGACAACCCTCTCCTCCTCCCAACAAATTCCAACACATGTGAGAGATGCAACCATATAGCCAAACTGGAGGCTAAGCTCTCTCAACTCAGTACTGGCGTAACCAGTCAGGAGAAGGAAACCACGCTCACTACAATTCCAGTCTCACATAGACCTACCACGACAGCAAACTAAACACATAAACACACAAAAACATACTCGGAGGCTCTAAATAAAAATCTGCCTAAGCAGCAGAGACCTCCAAAGCAGACACTCAAGCAACCGCTATCCCAAAACAAAACACGTGCAACACATAGCTCACAAAGCCAGTGTGCTAAACGGTCACAGCCCTTAAGGCTAAACAACACACCTGATACACTTGTAATAGGTGACTCTATCGTCAGGCACACTGACGTCCCGCTCACCAGGCTGAACAAGGAGAAGGTCACGGTGAGCTGCCTGTCAGGCGCTAGGATCCGCCACATAACACAAGCACTCAGGTCACTCCAAGGCAAGTACAAATATGACTCAGTCATTGTCCATGCTGGTGTGAATGACCTGAGACGTACCTCCCTGGACTACATGAAAAGAGACATAGAGGAGCTCTCTGAGCATGTAGCCCAGGCCGGTATGACCCTGACCTTGAGTAGCATCTTACCCTCACCAATAGTGATGCCACAATATGAAGACAAGATGATCAATTTCAACAATTGGCTTAAGTATTGGTGTCATTCAAAGGGGATCCAATGCCTGTCAGCCTGGGATGACATGCTCTACAAGCCACAATGCTTTGCTAGGGACGGCTTGCACCTGTCACCCCTGGGCTTTCGGATATTGGCAAAGGCTCTTGCCACCCCCATAGTGCCTTTTTTAGGCAAGGCTCAAAAGACAAACCCACCTCCATAGGTATCACAAGGGATAAGAAACTAAGAGTAATGCTACTCAACGCCAGAAGTCTAAACCTCAAGATGCACGCACTCGAAACTCTCCTTAGCATGGAGAACATCGATATCTGTGCAGTAACATAAACCTGGTTCAAGGCTCCCGAGAGCACCCCAGCACAACCTGGTTATACCTCATACCATGTTTTTCGGCCCCAAAACTTGGACCGAACCACAAAAGGAGGGGGAGTATCAATATTCGTCAAAGATACCCACACCTCCAGGTTGGTGGCACAGCATGAAGCATCAGAGACTATCCATGTGCAACTAACAGTGGGTAAAACTGCCTTCCAGTTTATAGCCTGCTACAGACCACCCTCCCAAACCCAGGAACCCCACTCGGCCTTCCTGAGAACACTGGAAAATATGAAGGTCTCTCCAAACACCATTATATTGGGCGACTTCAACTACCCTAACATAGACTGGGAGTATTACTCTAGCTCCAATACCCTAGCCCGAAGGTTCCTAGAATTTATAAACTCAAATGCTATGGAACAACTTGTTGCCACTCCCACAGGAGGGGAAAACATACTGGACCTGATCATCACCAACATGGGGACTCTATGCTCCAGACCAGAAGTGTATCCCTCACTGATAAGATCAGACCATAAACTAATCTCACTAGATATTCACATCCCGACCCCAGCCCCTGCCCAGAAAACTACAGTGAAAAACTTCTCTAAAGCAAATTTCACACTCCTCAAAACCGAGGTGGAATCCTTCAAAGCCCCTGGGCCTGTGAAAAATACGGCCCAGACCGCAGAATCCTTTATAATCGCATTCTATGAACACCTCCAGGAATGCATGGATCATGCAATCCAAAATAAAACCAAGACCCAATCCTCCAAAGTTAGGCGTCCTGTCTGGTGGACCCCAGCCATAAACAAACTATACAATAGAAGGAGAAAGCTACTACATGATAGTGCAAAATCCCAAAAAGGGAAGGCATCTATGATCAGTATTAGCAAAAAACTATGGGCACTTATAAAATCGTCTAAGGCCAGCTTAGAGAGAAAAATTGCACAGGATACTAAGGATAATCACAAGGCTTTCTTTAGTTATGTTAGGAACCTGGGTGGGAATTCCCAGATATGCTCAGAATTAGTCCAAAATGACAAAAAATACACCGAACCCACAGACATTGCCAACATCCTAGCTGATAGGTTCAGCGCAAACTTCTCCCCCCCCTTCCCCACCAAAAGGGCAAATATCTATCCCAGCAAAGTGCTGCCCCCCTGACATCTCAGATGCTCAGGTAAGAGCCGCCCTCTCCAAAGCAAAAAACACAGCATCAATGGGACCAGACGGTGTCCCGGGCTGCGTCCTACATTAACTCCAAGAAGAACTAAACCCAAACATAAAACTACTGTTCAATCTCAGCCTTACTACAGGATATGTACCCAAAGAGTGGTGTACAGCAACAGTAGTCCCTCTCCACAAAGGTGGTGCCTCAACGGATCCTGGAAACTATTGTCCCATAAGGCTGACTAGCTTGGTCTGCAAAGCTATGGAAAGGATCATCATGGACCTCATAAATAAAGATACTGGGGACCTACAGACACTGGATCCTACCCAGTTCAGCTTTGTTAAGGGCAGATCCTGCCTATTAAACCTGGTTGATTTCTTTGAAACAGTCACCAAGGCCATTGACGAGGGGAAGGTGGTCCACACAGCCTACCTGGACCTTGCAAAAGCCTTCGATACAATACCCCACTCGGGCATTATAGATAAGCTCACCAGCTTAAATATAAACCCCTATGTCACTAGATGGGTTGCAAACTGGCTCAAGGACAGAACCCACATGGTTAGAATTGCTGGAGCCATGTCAGACTCTAAACCAGTTACAAGTGGCATCCCACAAGGCTCAGTCCTGGGACCTCTCTTGTTCGGTATATATTTCTTGGAGGTACAGGCTAACACAGAAGGACTGTGGCTGACCAAGTTCGCAGATGACTACAAACTGGGTGCCATAATCGACTCTCCAGACGACACAAGTATCGTACAAAAGGGCCTCATAGAAACAGACAGCTGGTGCCAGAGCCATGGCCTCAAGCTAAACGCCAAAAAGTGTATAGTCATCCCCTTTGGCAAAAACAAATTACCACATAGGTGGTAATCCATTAAGTACGGAAGAAGTAATTAGGGACCTGGGGACCCAAGTTGATAGCAATCTCTCATTTGACAACCACGTGGCCAAAGTGGTTAGAAAAACATTTTATATAGCCCACCTAATCATGAAGGGATTCACATCTAGATCAGGGGAGGTCATCGTGCCTCTTTACTCATCCCTCATCAGGTCCATAATTGAGTACAATGCCCCTTTTGGGATGTACCTTACCAGACACCTGCAGCAACTGGAAAGACCCCAAACGTACCTCACCAAGAGGATCAAAGGGCTCAAACAGATGCCATATGCTGCCCGGTTAAAGAAACTCCAGCTCTACTCAGTGGCATACCGCCTGCTCAGAGGCGATCTGTGCCTGATGTATAAAGCCATGTCCAACCCGGAATTAATGGACATGCTGCACCTCAGAAAATCCAAATCCCATCATGCTACGCACTTGAGAGACTTGAACCTCAGCACTGAAATAAATAGGACATGCTGGAGGGACAGATTCATAACCCAGAGGCTCCCTTCACTCTGGAATAAAATCCCAGTCCAGGTTAGGCAGAGTCCCTCATTGACTCTCTTCAAGAGGAATCTTGATGAGCGGATGGGAGATAGTAGGTTTACCCTGGGTATCACTTCTGTGTCACTGTTAGACAGAGGCACAGTATACTAACCTCGAAAAAGGGCATAGCAAAATTCATTTAAAATGGGTGGCGAAAGCCAAACACACTCTGGCTAGGCTTATAAATGCCCTAGGGCAGATAGCCTAGTATGAACCTATGAACCTATAGGTTCATAGGTATTTACTACGCTAATGACCACAAGGGACTTTTTAAGCCAAGCCATGTATCCCAAATCTATGACAAGTTCTGATACCCTTGATAAGTGCAAGCATGGGTCTGGGAGATGAACCATTTACAGGTTACCTGTTTGCATTAGAGACAGGTGCCAAACCAGGGATGAATTTCTGTTTTCCCATCTAATTGTTCAAGTTGAATTTGAATTGGGTTAGGGTTAGGGAAGAATTCTGCTTCACATGGATGGGGAGCCTGTTCCATAGATGGGGTAGTCTCTAGGATACACAGCCTACAAAACTTTTTCACTTTTATCAGCTTGGTAGGTAGCAATCATGTATCAGTGCAGGGACTAGTTCGAATGATACTGCACCTGAGTGGGTGTAGTTCACACCCTAGTACTCCTTGCTTCAAACTTCTACAGCTCATTTTGAACTTAGTACTTCACAGCTATGGAATCAATTAAAGACTAGGCTTGTGCCCCAAGGTGGCCTGACAAATAGACCAATAAACTGCTCTACCTGCTGCAGGACTTGCACCTGCAGAAATGGGAAAAGACCACGGCATATGGCAGCTGGAAAAAGATTGATAATTGGCAGAGAATGGGGGCTCCCCTAACTTCACTGACAGGGATTCCCTACTCAGGTGAGAAGTGAGGTCACAGATAGAATGACAAGTGGAACAGGGACCAGCTGGCCAGGTGGATTTTATAAGTACAGGAGTGAAAGCTAGAGGTCTATGGCAAGTACTGTATTTCTTATAATTAAACTAATATATACGCATATCTACATAAATAGTTAGCTTACAATTTATGTATGTATGTATGGGGGTCCAAATATGGTCAAATACACTTTTAGTCAATATCTGTTTAGTTGACACAATTTTGTTAACTAGGCAGATGTTCGACAGGTGTGCAGATGACAATTCCTATGGTTGGGGAATATGCCCTTTTCACTATATTGTGTAATCTCAAAATTAGTATATATAATTAGCAGGGGTTGTGATGAGTGCAGGGGAGAAATGCATTTGTAGTTTAGCTTCCATTTCCTGCCCTAAAACATCAGGTTATCCTTTGTGCTGCTAATGAAACATGTACCTTATCTATTATCTACCAAGAGCTGGCATGGGAAGTTCTTCATTCTTTCAAGAGCCTTAGTTTTGGTAGTTCTTGATTCTCCCTTGTCTCTCCCCATTTATTTTCCTGTATTCTTCCATTAAGCCTTGGTATTGGAGATACTCCTTATTTGACAAGTTAAGACACTTCTGCACTTCTTCCCATGCTATTACTGCATCTGCTTCTATAATCTGCTCCCAAAATTTTGGTTCTTTTACCTATCATATCCAATTATATGCTAGGTCCCTCCTCTCTCCCTGTCTGTCCGTCTCTCTCTCATAATATTCTTATTGATCTCCACCCAAACTGGCATTACAGCCACTGCCCAAGACTTAAAACGGTGTTGTTACAAGTATTTCTTCACTATTTTGTAAATATAATGCTCCTCATAATCACTAGGCTATTAATCCACCTTTGTCTCTGCAAAGTGAGTCTTCCTCTGTATTGTGAAACTGAGTTCCTTTGCAATCAATCATCATTTTCCATTTGGGTGCATTATCCCGATATATCATTAAATACATAAGCCTCAACTGTGTTGCATCAAAGTATCCCTTTATATATAGCAAGGCAAACCACTCCAGTCTTTTTTTATTAATAACTTGTCCCATTTTACCTTCAGATGGTTCCCACCCCAAAGAAAACTCAACTTCTTAGAAATTCTTTCCCATATTTTGTCTTTAGAGATATAGAAAAAATCCAGGCTACGGAGTAAAGATATTGGGATTACAAACTTTTTAATTGTGTGGATGTTATTGTTTAGGTTCATTACAAGAAGATCCCAATATATTCAACATTATGTCACTCTTGAGTAGCCTAAGCTATTTGGGTTATGTCCTATCAAGGCTATGACCAACCAGCCAGCTTATCAAAGCTACAGTGCACATTCCACGTGCTCTAGCTTCCAGGACCTTGAGCAGAATTCCACATAAAAAGCAATTGGAGCACCAAAAGCTT
The DNA here is from genome assembly GCF_019279795.1 of Protopterus annectens. Lineage (NCBI taxonomy): Eukaryota > Metazoa > Chordata > Ceratodontiformes > Protopteridae > Protopterus > Protopterus annectens. The sequence goes on along the minus strand of NC_056737.1, from coordinate 417,665,981 downwards.
CACAACTTTCTTGTTGTTGACATGTGCTCCTTATGCGGGCTTTGTGTAACTAATGGTTCGCTAGCAAGCCTTCAAAGTTGGGCAACTAAGTCCCCTTCTGTGGAAAACCTTCAACCGTTTTATTTTTTTCTGAGGAAAACTAGTGATCCTATGTTGTCCCCTCCGTCTGTCTTGACCACTGGGTTATCCACCTCGAGGTGGATCTGAGCCAGCAATATCTTTAGAGCTTCTCCAGCACTTGAGCTCCTGTCTCACATAATACCCATCATTAATAGCATCTTCTCAGATCTTGTTTGCCATCTTTTTGTTTAGATGTGGATCTCCAGCGCTCCGCTCAAGAAGTTACTATTTAGTCAGATGAATAAAAAATTTACTACCATCTTTTTCTTCCTGTTGTCAGGTTTCTTCATTCTATTGTTAAAATTTCATACAGGTACAAAAAAAAGTTTTTCTTCTCTCTTTTCAGAAGCCTACCTAAGCCTGCTACTTAACTTTTTCTGTAGGTGGACATCATCCATTGGAATTTTTGTATTAATATACAGAAGTCTTCAGGCTTAAAAACATGACTTAAGGGTAGACATAGACTGCTGCCCCATGCAGCCCCAGGATCTGCACTGACAGTGCATATAATGGCTGAGTCCTGACCACTTAGACACCAGTTGTGACATCTGTTTGTCTTTCAGCCAATTAGAATTGTTAGACAGGTAAAATAAACTAATTCTTAGAGGCCTTATCCCTAGTTCTGAGGGAGAATTGTCTGGCTCTTCTTGTGAAATGCTTCCCCCCTCAGTGTTACAAAGGTACTGAGAAGCAGGTAGCTGGTTCTTATGACAAAGTGAAACAGAAAACTAAGGATAAACCTAGGGACAAGAATAAATACAATGGCAGATATAGGGGTCATGAGAAAGAGAAGAGGAAAAAAAAACATTGACTCCCCTCCTCCTACTTTTCTCCACTGAAAGATTGCTAGGTCTCTGGAGAGTTCTCCTCCCTTGGTACTGTCTTAGGTCTGACCTTCTATAACTGCCTTGAGTGACTCTTAGACTATTATTACCTTGGACCACTCCCTGAAAATAATTACATCTTCTGGGTCTAGATCCTCAAAGGAGCTCTCTAGATTTTTAGCAGCATCTGTCTGGTCCATTAAATCTTCCAGAAGCATCACAGACATTGATTGGGACAAAATAATGACAGCCTTAGTAAAAGAGATAGATATTGGAGTCATTCTCTCCCCCTCAGATCTGAGCGTAGAAACAACTGGTCCACCCACTCTCATTATAGTGCCTCCCTCTCTGGTCCTTATGTTGGATTCTGCTCCTTTAGAACCAAGTTACCCTTGATAATTTTCCTGCTAGTGTTGACAACCTTGTGGTCTTTGATGTCATCAGTTTCTCTAACCCATTCAACTTGAAAATTTTCTGAGCCAATGGCATTCCAGAGGCGACAGGGCAATACCTATCATCTGGAGGTAGGATCAACTCAGAGGTTCATAGGTGAATACTATGATAACTGCCCTGAAAGGTCATTTTAAATCTAGCCAATAACCTGATGTCAGAATCAAATCATGCACCTTGAGTCTATGAGATAAAGACCTTAATCATTATTCCTAACTCACCCCCAAAACTGGATACACTGGGATTTGAATCCACAAATAGGCAAACAACATTCACTTCGCCAGATTACTTAACCAGTTGAACTAATGGACATCACTCCAATTAGTTTGGGCCTGTCCATGGCTCTAGATGATTCTACCCTTGACAGTTCAGCTTCAGTCTCATCCTGAGATCCAATTAGGTTACTGGTCCTGGGGTTTCAGTCTACAGATCAGTCAACCTTGGATTCTGCACTGGATTGGACATCACCCCACTCAGCAATTTTGGCTCCATCCTCAGAGTTTGAGGGTTTTGAGAAAATCCTGGCCTGGCAATCCACTCAGGTAGGGACATTTCTCACTCCAAGGCTCCACCCAGACCACTTGATGTATCTGTGACATTTAGCCTGCATTACAATTCCCAGGGACAGTCTGCTTCAGAGAGCATTGATCCATCCCCTTCTGAAGGAGACATGGACACTTCAACTCCTCTACCATACACCCCCCAAATCCACGAAGAGCACAGAAACTGTAAGTGTAAAGGCAGACATTTAGATTCCCCTCAGGAATTTCTCACTGAAGACACTGACCTTGATGAAGGCTAAGGGTCCCTTTAGATCTCTCCCTAATGATACCTTATTTGGTGATCTAATGGAGTTGTTAAAACAAAGGGGAATTAGCCAATAGATACCCCTTCTCCTGATGAGGAAGTGTTCTTCGAGGCCATTTGGAGCAGGCCCATCTACCTCCTGGGTGGTTCTTTCTGCCAAATGACTCACTGATGTTGTTTTGCAGAGGGCATGTTGAGATTCTGAAAGGGTGGAACTTATCCCATGCAATTCACACAATGTACTTGCCCCTCTCAAGGATCATTCATATTGGAGCAAAGGTCCTCTTGTAGACCTTATTGCAACAGTCACAAAGGAAGAGCTATCTGAAGGGAGCAACATGGTCTTCATATCAAACTGAAATGTCAGGAGCGATGTATCATTTTGAGGGTCTACTTTATAACAGCAAACAATTAAAAGATCAAACGCTGTTATATCGACCCCTTAAAGTCGAAAACTAAAAAGAGCGAACAACCAGAACAGTGATTTCTTTCCCAGGAAAAGAAATCGTTGGGCCGGCTGTCCGGGTTGTGCCATTTCCTCCACTGTAGTGTGATCTCGGAGTTGGTATATTTAAGTAGGGGGATGGGGGGGCAAAGCCCCCCACTTAAAATAGTGTTTAGTGTGTTTTATTATTATTTTTTGGGAACAGCGATTTCTTTCCCTGGGAAAGAAATCGCTGTTCTGGTTGTTTTCTCATTTTAGTTTTCGACTTTAATGGGTCGATATAACAGCGTTTGATCATTTGCTGTTATAATATAGACCCTCATTTTGAGAAGCATGTATATGTTTTAGGGATCTTTTCCCCAGGCTTAGGGTATTAAACTATATTTCACGTGTTACCATGTTCCAGAGAGAATTAGCTAGTGTACTGTTCAGCTTCCTTGAACAAAGAGATTAACGGGTCCATGGAGTCACAACTAGCTACCATGCTGACAGTAATGTCACCATGAGACTGGTTTCTAGTGCAGCATATGGAGCACAGAGAGCAGCAAATACTAGCATTGCAGTACATTATCATGGCTGGCTGCTGATATGTGATTTTGTGGACAGTTTTAAGCCATGTCCTTTCCGATGGGTCATCTGTTTTTGAATCCAAGGTAAAAGATACCTTGCATAAGAGTGATCAAGTGGGCAAAATGCTGTCTGCAAAGGAAGTTTATTTCTCTAATCCACAAAAATCCTTTTCCAGGAATCAGAGAGGAGGGAAGTGTCTCTGGGTCAAGAAATTCCAGCATTGTGCCACTGACTCCTCTTTTGACAGAGACTCCTGAAGCAGTAGGCTGTAACACTAATGGACGCCACTGCCCTAATGGCAGATGGAAGTCAGCAAAATCAATGGTTTAGAGGTCCCTTTACCTACAAGCTCTTTCAGCATCCCTGAAACATTGCCTTCCCACTCCCCTCTGAGTGCAGGCAGGGAGTGCTTATCTCATCACCTGGAAAACTGGATACCCATCACTCGAGATTCTTTAGTGAAGAGAATAATATTCAAAGGCTACAAAAATCCCTTTCAAACCAAACTGACCCCTTTGTACAAGCCCTTTCCAGATGCTCCACTCTGGCAAAGAAATTTCCCAGCTGCTAGGAAAAAAAAAAGTTAACAAGGAGGTCCCTCCAGACCACACAGGATCCAGAGTATACTGTTCCAAAAAAGAACAAGGAGATCAGGCCCATAACGGACCTCAGCAATTTAAATGTGTTTGGGAATAAGAAAAAGTTCCAACTGGTTAAGAAACAATCCAGTCTTCCTCTTCTGGGGAAAGGGGACTGGATGTTCACTACAGACCTCCAGGATGCTTAATATCATGTGAAGATCACACATCAGCCCAGAAGATACTTTTGCTTCTGGGTGGGAGGCAGTCAGGCAATTCAGGACTCTGCCATTCTGTCTCACCAGTGCCTCCTGGATACTGCAAGCAAGAAATCATTTTCTTTAATTGTGTCAATCCTTTGGAATTTCCATGAATTACAAAAAGTTCATCTTGCAACCCAATCAATCATTGGATTTCATAAGTTTCCATCTAGACATAATATCACAAATTGTGAAACTACTGCTGTCAAGGCTGACTTCCCTTTGCTTGCAAAAGCACAAGATGCTCTCACTACTCTTAATCCATCAGCATCTGTAATCCTTTGCTCACTAGTCTCCATGGCAGCTTCAGTATCCCTGGACCTTCATGCTAGATTCTTCATGAGAGCTCTAGAGTGGATCTTTTTGGTCCAGTGTTCCTACTAACACATGCTCTTCACAGTCTGGTAAGGCCATTCTCCTTCTGTCAACACCCCATCTCTTGGTGGATAACTTCTTCTCTTATATTGCAAGGATGTTCACTTATCCTTCCTCTTCCATGGCCATGGTGGCTACAAACTCTTTCCTAGTGGCATTTCCTGGTGAGGAAAGTTCAAAGAACATGGACCATTAAGAGGTCCATCTTTGCATCATATGACCACCGTGTATAACATAGAGGAATGTGGACACCAAGAAAAGTACAAGTATAAATATTTATGGAAGACATAATTATGCCAAAATTAGAAACAATATTGGCTCAGCAACTAGTAGTTAAGGTAGGAGTAGATGAGAGAAAAACATTGAGGTAAAAACAAACAATCTATTGGAAAGTCTCCAGGAACAGATGGCATTCCTGTAGAAGTCTGAAAGTTAGAAGAGAAGAAAGTGATAATACTGAAGGTTTTCTTTAATAGTATTTTAAAAGGAGGGGAAGCACCAACATCTTAAAAGAAAGTTGTGGTTGGTATATTACTCATAGCGGGTAACGACCCAACAGACCCAGATTCATGTAGATGCATTTCAGTTTTAATCCATAATTATAAAATGTTTATGCCTATACTAGCTAAGAGAATGGCAAGGGTGTTGCCAAAATTGATAGATATGTATCATTGTAGTTTTGTGGAAAGGAGGCAAACATTTGACATTAATAGAGCAATGATGATCCAGGGAAAACAGAATGTAAGAAAATACTGCAATTGTTGGCAGGTCTCTATGCAGAGAAAGCATTTGATAGAGTAATCTGGGATTTTAGGATTATGGCAATGGAAGCATTTGCATTACCCGATACAATAATATGGTTGCTTAGGAGGATATAAGACAGACCGGAGGCAAGAATTAACGTGGGAGGGCTCCTTCCTGATGAGCTGTGTTTGAACAGAGGAACCAAGCAAGAATATCCTCTTCCCCTTTGTTATTTGCTTTATATTTAGATCAATTGTCAAAGAAAATAAGCAACATAGAAATTCAAGAATATAATTGGTATGGTAATCAAGAAAAGTTGGCTTTATTTGCAGATGATATTATTTTGTACTTGATAAATCCAGTAAATAAAATGTTGGTGTTGTGGAATGTTTTGAGACAGTTTCAGGTCTTTTTGCGATATAAAATTAATGAAGGTAAAAAAGGGTACAGTGGTAAATTATGTACTCACACATGCAGATGAAGTATTTATGTGTGTGGATTAAAAAGGAATCTGTTATGACAGCAAGGATATGTGGGAAGAGTCTAAACAAAAGCTAGTAAAAAACTGAGAAACTGGAAACTCTTGATAATGGATATGTATAGTAAAATACAAGCAATGAAAATGTTTTTAGTCCCTTTAGTTTTATGTACAGATCAGGCCTATTTTTATCAACCAGATGAGTAGCTCTATACAATAATTAATAAAGAGTTTAAGGAATTTATTTATGAGGGGAACAGCTAAGTGGGATAAGCTGTTCCTTCCCTTATAACAAGGTCATTTAATATTACTTGATTGGCATAGATATTTTAGAGTATGCGGTTAAGGCAACTACATTACACAAGCAGAAGATTATAAATCAAAGTATAAAGGGATGATGCTTCATCTTTGAGATAAAATTCCTGAGGCTCCAAGACCAATCTAAGTGCTTTTTCATTTATTTTCACTTGCCTATCATTTTATGTGCGTCTTATAGCTAATTCATCACATTTGCACCATTTTAAAGCTATTTACTGATTAACTGCATTTCATTACTGTTTAACTGTATTCCATTGCTATTTACTGTTATTGTTTAACTGCATTTTACTGCATTTCGTTACTGTTTAACTGTAGTTTTTCATACTGTGAGTTCTGTTTTTGTCTGTAAGTGGTTAATCTGTGCTTTTCTGTGAGTTTTAATCTGTTCTTAACCCTTGCATTGACTAGTATAGTCTGGATACAGGTTTGCTGCATCCAGAACTGTTTGTTTTTGCTTTCTGTGTTTCTGGCAACCATCTTGTATTTGTTTGCCTTCCGTGTGTCTGGCAGTCATCTTGGGTTGGTAGGGTCCTGTCTTCTTTGTTAGTGAGAGTAGCAGGGCTCCCTGGACCTTGTCTGGCACAGGCTGATTGGTAAAGAAAGCAAGGGCTAGCAGGACTGGCTAGATTTCTGTGTTACTAGAATCTTCTATTTTTTGTGGTATTTAAACCCTGTGTTTGAACTGGTTTGGGCTTGTTTTAACCAGACTCTGCTGAGGTGTATCATCTCTGGGACGTTTTACAAAATTCCTGAGGCACCAAGACCAATTAAGTGCTTTTTCATTTATTTTCACTTATTGTACTGCATTTGCACTTGCCTGTTGTTTTTATCTGTGCCTTATAGCTAATTTATCACATTTGCACTGTTAAAGCAATTTACTGATTAACTGCATTTCATTACTGTTTAACTGTATTTCATTGCTATTTACTGCAGTTCATTACTGTTTAACTGCATTTTACTGCATTTCATTACATTTCTGGAAGCCATCTTGTGTTGGTAGGGGGCCATCTTCTCAGCTAGTGAGAGTAGCAGGGCTGCCTGAATCTTGTCTGGCACAAGCTGATTGGTAAAGAGAGCAGGGGCTAGCAGGATTGGCTAGATCTCTGTGTTACTAGCATCTTCTATTTTTGTGGTATTTAAACTCCTCATTTGAGCTGGTTTGGGCTTGTTTGCACATTGTGCACTGCAGGTGCACTGTTTTTAACCCATTGTGAGGTATTCCAGCTACAAATTTTCCCTCAGTAGCACTTGTGTGATCACCTAGTAGTACTCATCTTAGACCTTCCACCCTTTACCCCCTTAGCTCTCTGGCTTCTCTCCCTCAGAGTCTGACAAATATGGATGGACAATTTCCTATGGTTTCCCCTGCCAGTCTGGTCGATATGGGCACCCTGAGATAGTGTAGCAACTGCCTCATGTACACAGACAACCCTCTACTACTACTACTCAGGAACATAATTTGTGAGAGATGCAATTAGATTAAGAACCTAGAGTCTATGCTCTCTCCCTCACAAGCCAGTATATCTGGCAGTGTCAAGTTGTCAACACAAACACCACAACTCAACCACCATCTACACCTACATAACACATACCCATATATGCGGAGGTCCTCAACAAAAACATACCCAAGCAAAAGAGACATCAGAGGCAAAAACACATGCAAACTCCACAGCTCACCACACCATACATAGTCCACACACCTGTGTCTCACAGTGACTAAGGCCTAACCATAAACCCAACATATTAGTCATAGGAAACTCCATTGTGAGACACACAGATGTGTCCCTTACCAGGCTGGATGAGAAAAAAGTCACGGTTAATTGTTTGTCATGTGCCAGAATCTGCCATATCACACATGCACTCAAGACTCTCAACAACAGGTATTGTTATGACTCTGTCATAGTCCATGTTGGTGGGAATGGCTTGAGATGTACCTCCTTCAACTATATGAAGTGACACATGCTCAAACTCACTGAATATGTGTCCCAGACAGGTATGTCCCTAGCCTTAAGCAGCATTCTACCATCACCAAGAATGATGCCTCAATACAAACAGAAAATTATTGATTTTAACAATTGGCTTAGTTTCTGGTGTCATTCCAAGGAGATCCAGTATGTGACAGCCTGGGAAGACATGACTGACAGACCATGTTGCTTTGCCAGAGATGGCCTGCATCTGTATACCTTAGGCTTCAGGCTTCTGGCAAAGGCTCTTGCCTCCCCCATAGTGCCTTTTTTAGGCAATGCCATGAGGTCAAAACTATCAAAATGCAAATTAAAAGTCATGTTGCTAAACCCTAGGAATCTAAACATGAAACTGCACTCATTGCAAGCATTCTTAACCCTAGAAGACAGTGACATTTGTCCAGTCATAGAAACCTGGTTCAAAGCTGTGGACAGCACTCCAGCCATACCAGGTTACTCATCCTATCATACACTCAGACCCCAAACCGTGGGCAGCAAAGCAAAAGGAGGTGGAGTTTCAATATATATATTAAAGACATACAAACCTCCTGGCTGGTCAAGCAGTATGACTCACAGAGACACTCCAGGTGCAGTTAACCATTGACAAGACCACTATTCAAATCATAGCTAGCTACAGTCCTTCAACTTTGACTCAAGATGCCCACTCCACCTATCTGGACCTCTTTGAATCTATCAAGATTCAACCCTTTACCATTATCCTGGGCAACTTTAACTATCCAATCATAGAGTGGAAGAACTACTCATGCCAAAACACAAAAGCCCAGAGATTCCTTGATTTTGTCAGTGCAAATGCCTTGGACGTGCTGGTTGACACCCCCAGAAGAGGTGATAATATCTTGGGCTTGGTATTAACCAACATGGGTAACCACTGCAGCATCCCTACAGTGTCATCCTCCCTGGTAAGATCCGACCAAAAGGTAGTCACTTTCAAAGTCACCCCCCCCCCCCCGCTAGGGTCAAACAAAAAAACTTCTCCAAAGCTGGTTACAACTTCCTGAGGGAAGGTATAAACAGCCTCACAGCCCCCTCCCCCTCCATAGGAACTGGCATAAACATCCAAACCTATACCAAAGTACAATACAAGCATTTATTTAGCTGCATGGAATAAGGAATACCTGGTAGGACAAAATCATCCTCCTCAAGGAAGAGTAAACCTGTCTGCTGGACAACTGCAATAAATAAACTCTAAAATGAAAGGAAAAAATTGATGTCAAGGACCAAGAAGGAGCAGGCGCCTAATTGGAAGCAATCTATCCTTAGTCTGAACAAGCAAATAAGAGCACTAGTGAAATCCTCCATAGCAAACCGAGTCCAAACTGGCCACATCTACTGAAGACAATCATAAGGCCTTCTTCACATATGTCTGCAATCAAAAAGGAAGCACTTGGATCTGCTCAGAACTGGGTGGTCAAGGATACCACATACACAAATGCCATAGATATAGCCAACCTGCTGGCAGACAGGTTCAGAGAAAACTTCACCCCTCTGTCCCCCATCAGTAAATCAGGACATCCCCGGCACCTGCCCCCCTCCCCTTATCTCTAGGGAGCAAGTCATCACTGCCCTCTTCTCAAAGGCAAAAAATACAGCCTCCATGGTACCTGATAACATCCCAGGCTGCATCCTACATGAACTCAGTCAGAAACTTGTATCACCACTATGCACCCTATTCAACTAAAGCCCGAGTACCGGCTTTGTCCCAGCTGAATGGAGGACAGCCACTGTCATCCCTTTGCACAAAGGTGGAGCATCCACCGATCCATAAAATTATACACCCCATCAGCCTAACTAGCCTGAGCTGCAAGGCCATGGAACGGATTATCATGGACCTCCTCAACAAGGACATTGGCAACCTCCAAACACTCGATCCCACATAGTTTGGTTTCATCAAGGGGAGGTCATGCCTGTTAAATTTGGTTGATTTCTTTGAGACAGTCACCAAAGTCATGGACAAGGGGAAGATGGTGCACACCATCTACGTTGACCTTCGCCAAAGCCTTCAATACTATTCCCTACTCGGGTATAATAGATAAACTCTCTCACCTAGGCATCAATCCATATGTTACCAGATGGGTAGCAAACTGGCTCACTGATAGAACCCACCTAGTCAGAATAGGGGAAGCCACCTCATGCAGTAGACCCGTAATGAGTGGTGTATGCCAGGGATCAGTCTTGGAGCCTCTGTTTGGGATATACTTTTCTGAGGTGCAGGCCAAAACCAGTGGGCTATGGCTGAATAAGTTTGCAGATGACTGCAAGCTACGTGCTGTCATCAATTCCCCTAGTGATGTGTACATTCTCCAAGAGGGTCTTACCCAAAAAAATGACTGGTGCCAGGAACATGGCCTCAAACCGAATGCCAAAAAATGCAACATCATCACGTTTGGGAAGAATGACGTCCCCACAAATTATCACATTAATAACAAGGTCCCAAGCACGCAATCAGTCGTGAGGGACTTGGGCACCTAGACCTAGGTTGACAGCAAACTGACCTTTGACCACCATATTGCCTCCATTGTACGGAAAGCCTTCTACATTGTCCACCTTATTAGGAAGGGTATCTCATCCAGGGACAAGGAGGTCATAACTTCCCTGTATCCTTCCATTATAAGACCCTTTATTGTGTACAATGCCCCTTTCGGCATGTACCTCACAAAGCACATACAGCAGCTGGAGAAACCACAGAGGTTCCTCACCAGGAGAATCTGGGGCATCAAACGTCTACACTACACAGATAAACTAAAAGCCCTGTCCCTCTACTCAGTCTCATACAGACTCCTCAGAGGTGACCTCTATCTGGCCTACAAAGCAATCTCAGAACCTGCCTTGATGGGACTGCTGCATATCCACAAGTCAAGCTCCACTCAAGTAACCTGCACGCGTGACCTCAACATGGTCTGTGACATCAATAGGACTTGTTGGTGGGATAGATTTGTGTCCCAGGGACTCCCCCTTCTGTGGAATAGACTCCCTCTCCACGTCAAGCAGAGTATCTCATTAACACTTTTTAAGGGCAACCCGGATAACTGGATGGGGAACAGAAAATACACCCCTGGGATTCCACCTGTGTCCCTGCTGGACAGGGGCATCGGATGCTGACTTGTCAGAACATGGGCTAAATTCTTGGCTAGGCTTGTAATGGCCTCAGGGCCAATAGCCTAGTAGCTTCCTATGATATTATGATCCTGTGATGAAGCAAGGATGTAGTTCAAGGAATAAATAGAGAGTAGGATTTTGGATGTAGAAGGAGAATAACAATAACCATACTGAATATTACATTCATAAAGTTGCAGAAAATATTCTAAGAGTTAAGTCAACATGGGAATTAAGAAAGGAGATTTAGCCAATAGGGATGACTACAACTAAGGGTATAAAAAATAGGCAAAAGGGGGTTGGAATTTACTGGAAAATACTTGCAGAGGAACCAAGACAATGGTAGGAAATAACTAGACAGATAAAAGGTAATAAAGTGGGAAGATGCCAAGCAGATGTTGGACTGCATGTTAGAGACTGCCTTCCCTATCAGGTATTGATATCAAAGTATAGGCAAAGAGAAAAAGACTGGGGAGTGTTGAGTGAAACACCAGCTCTGACAGCATTTTAGTTGAATCTAGAACTGAAGATGTTGTTAAAAAAAGGGATAATTAGCAGGGTATATAAAATATTGCAATATAACTATAAGACTCGATCAGAGGAAGTTAGAAAAGATTAGGAAGAGAGACTGGAAAAACAACTTACAAAGAAACAATGAAAAGACATATGCATGGCTCCAAAGTGTGCAACAAAGCCCATAAGGTTTAGAATTTTTGCTTGAAAGAGTTTGCACAGGTATTTTTATACCCCAGTTAGACTTCAAAGAATTTTTCCTCATCTCTCAGTAGATAGCAAATGCTTGGAGAAGTGATGCGAAAGAGATAGAACATGTTTTTGGGAGTGTAATGAGCTGACAGATTTTAAAACTATCCTCCAGTGTACTCTGTCAGAAATATTAGGGGATCAAATGGCTGTAACTAAGCATATAATTCTTTTGAGCCAGAACTCAGGGTCTGAACTGCCTAGACATAGTAAGAGTAAGTTCTTATGAAGTTGGCTGACAAAAAAAAACAAAACAATTACCAGAAAATGGAAGTCAAAATTTAAACCAATTGTAATTGAAGCAGTAGCGTAGTTAGGGCAGGGCAAGAGGGCAACTGCCCGGGGTGCAAAGTTTTGGGGGGGTGCAATGAGCTGATCCCAATCTTGCTTTAATGTGGTGTTGGCTTTCAAAAGCGGTCAAACCTGAACGTTGCTGTATGGTCTAAATTGTAGCAACTATAGCAAGCAGTTTGATAGAGTTAAAAGTAAAAAAAAAAAAAAAAAATATATATATATATATATATATATATATATATTTTTTTTTGTTTTTTCTTTTTAACTAAAACCTGAGTGCTGTAGTGCTCTGTGCGGGCAGGGTATAAACTATAGCAACTGTTTGCTACATTTGTAGAAAGCAATTTACTTCAGTTTAAAAATAAAGTCTTTTTAACTTAAACATCAGTGCTCTAGTGCTTCATACAGGCAGGGTATAAAATGTAGCAGCTATTTGCTACAATTTTTTTTAATAAAATACATTGATGAAGGGTAGAGGGCAGGACACAGAAGTGAGATCTGATTGGCTAGGGTAGGAGGGAGGGTGAGCATGTCATGCATCTGGCCACCTAGTTGGTGCACCAGCAGAAGGAATGTCTGTTTTTTTTTTTTACTCTTCAATGGAAGGGCTTGGGGTATGTTGATCTAACTGTAATAAGCCGATCCCTTGTAGTTATCATCTTATATACAGTGAAGTGCTTTTTTTTGCTCTTCACTTGAAGAGCTGAGGGTGTCGGGCCCTGGTTCATAGTTCTGACCCATAGAGCTAGTTGAACCAACTATGCATCTGAACTGAAATAGTGAATATTACTAAAGAGATAAAAGAGCTGGAAGTGAGATGTTTAGAAAAGGAAAGGAACAAATTACATAGAAATAAATGGAATTTGTGAAAATAATACATGTAGAAAAATGTTTAAGAGAACAAGGAGTGAGGTTTAAGGCAAGGTAGAAATTGAGCAAGGTATGTAATGTTGGAGTGAATGAATGTTGCTATAAAGAAAGAAAACATATATGCAATGTATAGTGTATGAAAAATTTTTGTTTTCTTTTCTATTAATGTGTGTGTGCCTATACCTTAATTAATAATTTAATAAATGTGTTATAAAACAAACAGGAAGGAACCCATTCTTACCTGCTATGAGAGTAGTATTGCAATCAGCATTGTCTTCATAATGTTTTCTCAAAGCAATGCACATACAAGGTTGAAGCAATATTCTAGTGGAGAAGCTGAGACGATGCATTCTCAACTTCTCATGCTTCATGAATGATTCCTCAATGATAGAGTGGTAAAGGAGATTTTCAGCCACTGGGGCCAGCCTTGCTGCAACCATTTTGCATGTCCTAATAATTCAAATTTAGTAGTTATTTTGCCCTCATCCCTCAACAGGATCGATCACCAGGGGATGCTCTAGTCCATACTTGACCACCTGATTTCCGTTTTGCTTAACCACTTGTTCCTCTGATACCAGAGTTTCTACAGAAAGCTTCCATGTGCAAGACAAAAGTAATTCTCGTTTCCCCTTTATGGCCACCTCGTCTGGTTCCCTTACATATGGCCTCCTCTTGTACAACATCCTTTGGTCCCAGATCTGCATCTGGATCTCGTTTCTCATCCATTCATCAAGCTTTACTCAGAAATCAAGTCCCTCAGATTAACCTCATGGTGTCTCCAGTTCAAATGATTGTTATGGACTCTTCACTACCTTCTAGAGTACTACATTTTTTGACTATCTCACAAAACAATTCTACTCAAAAAATCTATGAGAACAAATGGAAGAAGTTTTCTATTTGGGCAATGGAGAATGGGCTTGATCCTTTCTCTGCACCTCTTCTCTCTAATCTGGACTTCTTGATGTGTCTTTTTCATTTTAGTACAAGCTATTCTACTATTAAGGTCCAGTTAGCAGCTGTTTCCAACTTTCACATGGGATCAAATGTTTTGGCCATAGCATTTCTAAAAGTTTCTACAGTTTTCTTAGAGTATGTTTCTGCTGACGCCTCCTATTGAAGATCCAGCTCTGCCCTGGAACATTACCTTGATGTTGCAAGCTCTCATGCAGCTCCCCTCTTCCATTGATATGAATTTCTTTCCTGGAAAACCTTGTTCTGGTGGCTGGTAGTTTGGCTAGATTAATTTCTATGCTACAAGCCTTGTTCTGCAAATCATCCTTATCTGTTATTCCATAATGACAGAGTTTCTTTCAAACCCAGTCATACCTTTGTACTTAAGGTAGCCACAATGTCAGTCTTGGAACAAATTGTACATTTGCCTTTTTCCCTAATCTCCTATACCTTAGATGTGCATCATCAGCTCAGATGTTACTTATACTGCACAAAACCCTTTGGAAAAGATGATCAGTTATGTGTATCTTTTTCTAAGACCAAATCAGGAACCAGAGTTTCAAAAATCATCTTGTCTAGATGATTTTCAGATTGCATTTCCTTTGCTTATAATTTAATTTAAAGTGACTTTCCCTTTCAGCTAAATCAAGGGCACACTACACTAGATCTATTTTCACATCTTCTGCTTTTTTCAAACATTCATCATTGGATGACATCTGTGCTGCACCAACTTGTACTAGCATTATTGCATTTGTCACGCATGATAAGGTGGGTCTCATTTCTAGATCTGGTGCAGCTTTTGGTTCCACCATACTCAAAGATATCCTGCCATGATACCACCTGGGAATCTAGGTAGCTGAGGGCTCTGTCCTAACTGTCGGGATGGATGGAGGGGACAACACAGGATACAAAAGTTATGTACTTACCATAATGATAGATCCCTTTTGTCCCTCTCCATCATCTTATCATCCCAGCCTCCATTCTCCTTCCAAATTGGCATAGTAACCCTTGTATTTTGTCTTTTGCGGAATCATAATGGATCAGACCTGAAGTCTTCACACTGCCTAACTGTTGTCTACAAATTATTACTTGGTTTTCCACGGATATTCCCATCTGTTTTTAAGGCAGATTTGGTCTAAGGAGATGCTGTTAGCATAGAGTATTAGAGTATTATGGGAGAGAGGTACTCAAGTGCTGGAGAAGATCAAGAGATATTGCTGGCTTGGATCCTCACCAAGGTGAATAACTCAGCTGTCAATATGGATGGAGGCAAACAACATTGATTTAGCATTATGGTAAGTAAATAACTTTCATTTTTTTCAGTGAAACTGTTATTTATGCTAAGAAACCTATTTTTCGACTGCCATTCCATAATGAGATTTTATTGGTGTGAATGCTTATGAAACATATTGTATTTAAATCATTTTTTGAACCTTTTTTAATGATCTTAGGTTCATAGGTTGGTACTAGGCTATCGGCCCTAGGGCCTATAGAAGCCCAGCCATAACAATTCCCTGGCTATTTCTTCCCACAATATTTACTTCCCTGGACCCATGTCTAGCAGGGCGACTGACGTGATCCCCGGGGTGAATTTCCTATCTCCCATCCAATCGTCAAGGTTCCTTTTTTAAGAGGGCCAAAGAGGCGCTCTGCTTGACATGTATGGGCAGTCTATTCCAGAGTCTGGGGAGTCTCTGGGTCAGGAATCTGTCCTTCCAGCATGTTTTGTTCATTGTGTTGATAATGTTTAGATCCCTGGAGCGTGTGGCTCTGAGGGATTGGGATTTCTTTAAGTGTAGCATGTCCAACAGCTCAGGGTTTGACATGGCCTTGTATGTTAGGCAGAGATCGCCTCTGAGCAGATGATATGCAATAGAGTATAGCTGGAGTTTTTTTTAGATGGTCAGCATAGGGCATTTGCTTTAGGCCTGTGATTCTTTTAGTGAGGTATTTCTGCGGCCTTTGCAGTTGTTGCAGATGTCTTGAGAGGTACATACCAAACTGGGCGTTCTATTATATAATGGGTCTAATGAGGGATGAGTACAGTGGGACAATGATCTCCTTTTTTCTGGATGAAAAGCCCTTCGTGATGAGGTGTGCCACATAGAAGGATTTCCTGACTGTTGTGGCAATGTGGTTATCGAAGGTGAGACCATTGTCCACCTGTGTCTCTAAGTCTCTTATCTCACTTTTGGTGTTTAGTGTACTGCCACCTATGTGGTAATTCATGGGTACATGTTTTGTAGAGAATTTATTTGTCAGAGGCAAAACTTGGTGCTTTTGGGAACTGTCAGGGTGTTTTTCTTTTTCCTACCTCAAAACTCTTCAGGTATGATAGCCTGTAGGCATTGCAAACAATGTAACAGCATCTTGGAAGGGAGAACTATTTTACTGAAGGCTTTGGGGAGGTTTAGATAATTCAGTGGTTTCACTGCTCCAGTAGTGGTGTGGTTTATATAGTACAGTACATTGAATGTCCATGCTTTTATGTTGGAAAAATGGAAAAACATGTTCAGTTAGAATCTATTAGCACTTATATGATATTAAAAAGAAGGATGACTGTAATGCTGTATTTAAACATATTATGGCAATGAATGGCCACAGTTTTAAATGTTATACAATAGATAATGTAGCCTACGATGTGAGGGCGACCTTGGAAAGATTGCCTCAATTCTAAAGAACTTAGACGGCAATTAAAAACCAACTTGACAGCAATTTTGGGCTTAATAAAACACTATTAATTAGTAGTATTCGTAGGATGAAGACAGCTCATTTAGTATGTTGACCATTTTTATGGCCATTTACCGGATGTCAGTAATCATATTTCCTATGTTTTATTTGTGCATAACACTTAACATACTGGATTTTTTTTATATATATAAGAATCTTTTTCAACATATGACAAATGAATAAGAACACAAACTATCACAAAAGCAAGTACCAACCTCAAGCAGTAACCAGGTCCATAAAAAAACAAGATAAAATCAGTCCAAATAAAAGAATAGACCCAGAAAAGGCTGAAATATCCAGTATAAAAGATCTGTTTATTAACAAAACATTAGCGCTTTCATAGACAAGCTGCTTCTTCAGATGTAGCAAAAAAACAACTCACAGCCATTAAATATACATCACTAATAAATCACATGACTAATTAAAATGCTTTCTCAAATTTAAAGCAATACATAAAAAAATGTGTAAACTGCGGTGGTGGTGCTGCGGTAACGTTGTCGCCTCACAGTTAGACGTTGCCCGTTTGATTCTCAGTTAGAGCGTCTTCTGTGTAGCGACATGCGTGAATGGGCGTTCCTTCGTTGAAGGTTGTACGTTAGGCCCGGCAAGCCAGTACGTAAAAATCTACTGTCAATCATTAGCGGACCGGAGTTCCGCTGTGGCGACCCCTAACCGGGAAAAGCCGAAAGACACAAACAAACATAAAAAATGTGTAACATCATTCATTAGAGCTCAGAATCATGAACCTACATATAAAAACATTAACAAGTTATCTGAATAGATGTAAAAAACACACAAAAAACATACTTTATCTAGGTAAGGGTCTGACTCTTAACATTAGCTTTAAAGGAACCCTGTCATTCAATCCATGTCCGGAGTCTGCCCTCAGTCTAATAATCCATTCTGCCTCTGTCTGTTCTGTAAGGTTTCTCGTATCACCACCCCTAATGTTTTTATGCACTCTACCTATAGCCATAAATTTTAAATTATGGTTACTATCTGTGTCAGCAACGTGTTTAGCTAGAGCACTTATAGTGTCTTTCTTACCAATATGGTAGACATGTTTCTTAATTCTATCTCTAAATGCCCTGTCAGTCTTGCCTACATAAAACCTATGGCATACTATACGTTGTAATCAAAAACAAAAAAACAGCCAGCACTCAACTGAAGCAAATATCTGATTTTAATGTACAAAAACAGATTGGTTTCGGCCCACAGGCCTTTTTTAATGTAAAACAGATCAGTACATTCCCCTTCTTATATACTATCACATATTGAGATAATTATATCTCATTAAACAATTATTACAAATGTTCATTAAGAACAGGTGGAAACAATCCCCCCAATCTTACTATCCAAGACTTCTTTTTTTTATTTAAAACATTATGCCAGCCACTTTTCATTGATCTATGTCCCAACACTCTGTCAATAATAATGAATTTAAACATTGCTGTTTTGTGTATAATAGTATGTTTATACAAGGCATTAGTCAGATATTTATTTCTAATGCTACTCATATGTTCTGAAATACACACTTTTTGTGGTCTAGAAGTTTGCCCTATATAAAAGGCTGTGCAAGAGCAGATAGCCAGATAAATAGCCCAATCACTAATACAATTACCAAACATTCTGATAGAAAAAACCCTAGATGTGTTTTTGCTTGAAAATTCCTTGGTGGAAGATATACATTTACAGAAAGAACAGTGGCCACAAGGATAACAACCCACCACTTGTATACCATCTATGGTGGTCTGTGTAGAATTTATCAAGGGTGAAAAATGTTTATAATGGCTAAAATAACTACTTAAAGTTTTCCCCCTTCTAAAAGAAAAAGAGCATCTCTGGCCTAACAACTCCCCTAACCTGTCATATGTTAATAGAATGTCCCTATGTTGTCGTATCATATCCAAACATCTATGAGTGTTTCTACCATAAGTGGTAGTGAATCTGATTTTGTTGCTAGAGCAAGGGCCCCTATCTTTATATTTCAAAAGCTCCCTTCTAGAATATGATTGTACTTCTCTTCTTGTCTGCCTAACCTGTGCTAACAAATGACCATGTTCAACAAAACGACCTATAAGGTCATTATCAAAATGCATATATTCTTCAGTATTGGAACAAATCCTATGTATTCAAATAAACTGTGATTTAGGTATATTTGCTGTTATATGTTTAGGATGACAACTGAATGCGTGCAGTACAGTATTAGAATGATGGGGCTTTCTATATAGTGTACTAGGCAAAGTGCCATCAGATTGTCTGGACACTTTGACATCTAAAAAAGAAATAGCTGTATTAGAACAGTTTTAGTGGCACACCGGGCTGTGATTTTTTTTTTTATGCCTTCGTCATGCAAAGTTAACTAAATAGTTGAATTTAGCCAAGTTGTAAATATGAGACTCTATCCCACTGAAGGAGGAGAGATGGGAGGAGTAACTTGACCAGGAGTTGAAACTTGCAAAACTGCTCCTTGTGAAAAGTCTTTTTTTATCTCAGTAATTTGTTGACACTTTTAGGGCAGCCACGGTGGTGCAGCGATTAGTGTTGCTGCCTCACAGCAAGAGGTTCTTTGGTTCGATCCTCGGCTGGGGTGCCTTCTCTGCGGAGTCTGCATGTCCTCCCTGTGGTCGCGTGGGTTTCCTCCCACATCCCAAAGACATGCTATAGGTGGATTGGACACTCTAAAATTGGCCCTAGGTGTGAGTGTGTGCATGTGTGTGCCTTCTATGGAAGGTTGGGCGTCGGGCTGGCAACTTGACACTGTAAAAAACTCCACTGCCAATCATGAGCGGACAGGTGATCTGGTGCGACCCCTAACCGGGAAAAGCCGAAAGAAGGAGAAGAAGATCATAGTTTACTGTAAACCTGATACCCCATTTGTTTTCATTCAAATACTGAATGAATTCCTGTAAATATACCACATCTCACTTCCACACCATCCAGCAGTCATCCAAAAACCTGCGCCAGATATAAATCTCGCCAAGAAAAATATTATGATTTGTATCATAAATTATTATCTGTTCCAAATACCCCATAAAGAGGTCAGCATATATGGGTGCAAGCACCCATAGCTGTACCCCTCAATTGCAAAAAACATTTAGTATTGAAGAAAAAAACATTTTTGGATAACACATGCTCCGTTAAGGATAACAAGAAAGTATTGAAACCAGGGCTATATAAAGCCATTTTATTTAGCCAATACTCTAAAGCACACAATCCAGCCCAATGAGGAATACTGGTATATAAAGACGTAACGTCTAAAGTACATAATAACCAGGTAGATTCTAGTTGGGCATCAGAAATAATATATAAAAATTCTGTAGAGTCTTTTATCCTTGCTCTCACTCCTGCTAACAGTGGCTTTAAATAAACTGTCAGGTAAGCAGACAAAGGTTCAGTCAAGGAACCTTGACCAGATACAGTTGGTCAACCCGATGGTTGCTACATGCCCTTGTGTATTTTGGGGAGAAGGTGAAAATATTGGGAAGATGAATTTTTAACCTTCAAATGAATCATTGTACATTTATCAATAATCCCCTCACTAACAGACTCAAGAAACATATCAATTTATTTTTTGAAAACAGAAGTGGGATCTTGAGGCATACATGCATAGAATCAATTATCTTGCAGCTGTTTATTAGCTTCAGTGAAATATAAAGTTTTATCCATAATCACAGTTGCTCCACCTTTGCCAGCTCTAACAATAACTATGTTTTTATTATTTTTCAGCTGTATCAAAGCATTCCTTTCTTCACTAGATAAGTTGGAAGGAGGAACACGTTCTGGACCATTATACCCAAAATGTAAGTCCTTAAGTACACATTTCTGAAATATTTCTACATTTGTATCCATAGGTGGAATAAATGTTGATTTATGAAACTTAAAGCCACTATTTTCACTAACAGATTCCTCATTCTGAAAATATAATTTCAAATTAAGTAGTCTGCAAAAAGCATATAAATCTTCCACAAAGCCATCCTCAGGAACAAAAAACCCAGGAATGAAATTAAGGCCCTTGCTCAGCAACAAATATTCAGATTCTGATAAAACCTCTGAAGAGATGTTAATTACATTACTGGAACACACTATCTGGGTTTCAGAAAATTCAGCATGGCTTCCAGGGATCCATCGATACCTATTTTTGGACTTATGTTTCTTACCCCACCCCTTCTTTTCCTAAAGGTAAAGGGGCCATGTCAGAATTCAGTAACATATTGTCCTGCATTCCCATACAATACATTTTGGTAGCTGGTTGCGTTTGCTGTTTATCTACCTCCTTCCTTCTGAGCAAATCTGACATTTTTGCCTTGATTACCATTTTTAGTAAACTCAAAGGTCTTACCCAATTGGTAGTCCCTTGAGTCTCTATTAAATTTGCCAATCTTTCTTTCTTTTAAACTTTGTTCAAAGAGAAGTAATTCTTCTCTTGATTTATTGAAACATTCTTTATAAATAACAGAACCTTCAAAGGACTTAACTTTTTCACATATTTGAGCAACCTCTGGTATATATGAATCTATTTTTCGTTCATAGAAATCATGTAATGTCTTTACAAACTGTAAAGTAGTTTTTTGTTGAATTTCTGCCCAAGATGACAATAATACATCATTCGTTTGACTAACTAAGGGTTTGATATGAACTCTAAGGCCCCTAGGAGTAATTCCTTTATTTAAATAGGCCTTAAACAGTCTTAAATGCCACACAAAAGATCTTAAATTTTTCATGTGTCTAATAAGCTGATCAAACAACAATGTACAAGTTTGGTCTGAATTGTTAGCTGTCTGACTATTCATCAAATTTATATTCCCCATCCCAAAAACCTGGATGTCTTCTTTGTCTACTGACAGCCCCTTCAAAATAGCCGATAAATCCATGCTCGCAAGTTATAAATAAATTGTTTACAATTCACTATGTTTATGCCCACATATAAGTCCTAAAGACCAATACCTGATGTTAATATAGTTCTTTTTACAACAACAGAGCATAAATATAAAATTAACCTGTATATTCACGTGTGTTTAAACATATATTTTAACAGTTGTTATTATTGATGCACATATTTTGAAACATTAGTTCCATAAGTGTAACCAGTAGTTCCCCGAGTTTTGAATGCATTCTTTTATCGCTTTTTTTTAAAAGAAAAACATTTAAAGTTCATGTCTATATGTTCAAAACAGGATGGTATTCACCTCTTCCGTTAACCCGTTCACAACTTTCGAAGAGCCTACGGTATTCACCTCTTCTGGCCTTCCCAATATACCCAACACTTTAGTCAAAAACGTAATTCATGATATCAATGTTCCAAAAACACCTCTGTTATGGCATGAACCACTGTTTAACACATACCTTCCCCCTATACAAGGAGAAACATTTTGGATACGAAAAAACTAACAGGGAGCCTCCTTTAACAAAACAACATGCTTATACACTTACTTAATATTATGTCCAACCACTGTGAACATACATCCACATAGTGAAAAATATTCAAACATTATATAAATTATGTTGTTTTACAAAAAAAGAAAAGTCTTGCAGCATGGAACCCCAACACCTCTTATATAGTGTAAAACACCACAATAATAAACATATTTCAAAGAAAATAAGTTAACACCAAACTTGCCCTTTTGCAATAAATGCATATATACGAAAATGGCGTCCGTAATGAACCCAAGCAGTCCAAACAGTCAAAAAATCCTCATAGGCTTGAATATACAGACAAAATTCCCCAGTATTTGCCAAGTGAAAAAGAAATGTCCCGGACCCCAAAATAGGTACCTTACTTCTGTCCACTATTGAAACTACTTATTTCCATGACGAAGCATTAGAAAATGATGCCTCCACTGTAAATGAAACTCACAAATCCCAAGAAAGTTTACCAGTGCTCAAACTGTTCCATTCCTTATTAGAAATATTCCAAAATTAAAGGGATGTTGGTAAAATAGATCCAAAAGTCACTGGAAAGAGAGCCCCAGCTGGATAGTAGATGCTCCAGCAAACGTATTTCAGAACATATGAGTAGCATTAGAAATAAATATCTGGCTAATGCCTTGTATAAACATACTATTATATATAAAACAGCAATGTTTAAATTCATTATTATTGACAGAGTGTTGAGACATAGATCAATGAAAAGTGGCTGGCATAATGTTTTAAATAAAAAAGAGAAGTCTTGGATAGTAAAATTGGGGGGATTGTTTCCACCTGGTCTTAATGAACATTTATAATAATTGTTTAATGAGATATAATTATCTCAATACGTGAAGGTATATAAGAAGGGGAATGTAATGATCTGTTTTGCATTGAAAAAGGCCTGTGGGCCGAAACTGGCCTGTTTTTGTACATTAAAATCAGATATTTGCTTCAGTTGAGTGCTGGCTGTTTTTGTTGGTTTTGATTTTGCTGTTTCAGCCTATGCACCTGCCGTCCTTGCAGAGGTTTTGGTCTGGGGATACTATACAGTGTGCAAGATAGGCAATATAACATGAATCACAGGTGGCATATACTGTGAAAGTATAGGTTCTATCGTGATCTGGATGTACAAACATGCCCGAATTGTCTATATATTTGCAGGCTGAACATTTACCACACAAGAGGGAAGCTTTGATGTTAACTTTATTCGTATGACATTTAGGGTAACATAATTGCTTAAGAGACTTCATATTTTTGAGCATCAACCAATCCCTTAAATCTCTTCATCCATTGTTAAAATATTCCAATGTTTTAAGATGACTCTCATGTACCTATTAACATCATTAGAATAGAATAATGGTACTCTCAAATTCTTGTCCCTTGCTAACTCCATTCTACTTTCAATGTTTAATGGTTGTTCAGAAAAATAAGGCTTTGCCTTATTTATTCTTTGACTTTTTACTTCTTCAATGGCTGCATTCATTTCATTGTTTCTATACCCTCTGTTTCAGACAGCTGTTTCTAGAGACATAACGTGATCTAAAAAAATCACAGTCATGTACATTCAGTCTGGAGGCTCTACATATCTGATTTCTTACATTTTTAAATATATACTGGGGGTGCATACTTTCCCTAAATAATAGATGGTTGCAGTGACAGGGTTTCCTAAACAACTGTGTGGATATCATGCCATGTCCCTCAGTCTTAACTGTAACATCTAAAAAATTGATGTTTCTATCTGAAACCTCAGATGCAAAATGCAAAAAAGTGATGGTACTAGCGATGTGCCTCTCAAAAGTTTGGAATTGCTCAATAGACCCATTCCATAAGAGAAACACATCATCCACAAACCTTTGATAGAACAATATCTGTTCACCATAGGGACCTTCCAATAGATGTTCCCATTCCCATTTGGCTATGACTGCATTGGCGTAGCTATTGGCACATGATGTGCCCATAGCTACGCCATGAGTCTGCCGATAAAATGATTCCCCAAGCACAAAAACATTGTTCTCCAAAATACAATTCAACAATGCACATAACATTCCTATTTTAGTTTCAGAAAAATCACTATACATTCTTAAAAATGTCTTAAAATTAGTAATGCCAACATCATTTGGAATTACTGTAAAAAGGGACACGACATCTAGTGTTGCCATCAATAATTCTCATTCTCACCTTTCCATGTTTGAGTACATAAAAATAAATCAGTTAAGAAATGCTGTGTGTCTTTTAAAATATGTGGAAGTAAATCTAAAACTGGTCTAACAGCCTTTTCTATATATATATATAGATATGGGCTCTGTGCACCAATTGCGCCCAGCAACAATGGGGCGTAGAGGAGGGTGTACAGGGTCTTTATGCAGCTTCGGCAATCCTTGTATGATAGGTATCAGCGGGTGTTGCACAACTAAATAATCAAACAAAGATTTATCAATTGTACCTTCTTTAAATAAGCATAAACATAACATTACTGACCATACCATCAATAGATCTTCTACTAATTTTTACAGAACACTTATCATTTGCCAACATAGTCAGCATTTCACTTTCATACCAACTTCTATCCAACACAACAATCGGTCCGCCTTATGACTACACTGGTATTATTCTGTAAATTTCTTAAATTTCTTATTGCTGCATTTTGCTCCTTAGTTACATTAAATTTACTGACATGCTTAGAATTGGAAACATTCATTTTATATAAATCATCCAGACACAATTTTTCAAATGCATTTACCAGTGGATTAAGAATTCGTATATAAGTGCTCGGTTTCCTGAAAGCACATTGTCCTTCATTAGTAGTGTTATTCTTATATTGTAGTTTTAATATCAAATTTCTGGCAAAAGATTTAATGTCAAGAATTACCTCGGTAAATTCAGAGTTCCTAGTTGGAATAAACAATAGCCCCTTTTTAAGGACTTCCCATTCTACCAAAACCCACACATAGAAACACAAAGCACACACCCCCATTCACGGAGGCTCTCAATAAAAATCTGCCTAAGCAACAGAGACCTCCCAAGCTGAAACGCAGACAACCACCACCCCAAAAAACTACCCAAATTACACACAGCCCACAAAATCAGTGTGCCACTCAAACTCAGCGCATAAGGCAAAACGACTTACCCAACACACTAGCCATAGGTGACTCTATAGTCAGGCACACTGATGTCCCACTCACCAGGCTAAACAAGGAGAATGTTACTGTCAGCTGTCTGTCGGGTGCCAAGATCTGCCACATAATGCATGCACTCTGGTCACTCTACAACAAGTGCAAATACGACTCTGTCATTATCCATGTTGGTGTGAATGACCTGAGACGTACCTCCCTGGACTACTTGAAAAGAGACATGGAGGAGCTTTCGGATCTTATAGCCCAGGCATGTATGACCCTAGCCCTGAGTAGCATCCTGCCATCACCAAGAATGATACCACAGTACAAGGACAAAATGATTGACTTCAACAATTGGCTAAGCTTCTGGTGTCATTCTAAGGAGATCCAGTATCTGTCTGCCTGGGACAACATTGTCAACAGACCACTATGCTTTGCCAGAGATGGCCTGCACCTGTCACCCCTGGGATTCTGGATACTGACTAAGGCTCTTGCCACCCCTATAGTGCCTTTTTTAGGCAAGGTTCAAATGCTAAATTCACCACTGTAACAGGTACAAGCAAGCAAACTGAGGGTAATGCTACTGAATGCTAGAAGTCTAAACCTCAAAATGCACTCACCTCGAGGCACTCCTTAAAATGGAGAACCTCGACATCTGTGCAGTGATAGAGATCTGGTTCAAGACTCCAGACAGCACTCCTGCATTACCAGACTATAATTCATACCACACCTTTCAGCCACCTAACCTAATTTACTAATTGATTAACTGTTTTAAGAATTGATTTATTGATTTAATTGATGTTAATAGGTTTGTGTATATATAGGGTTGTTCAGTGGTTGCTTTTCATTCACTGAGGAAGTTGATGACGAAAACGTGTTGGAACTGTACTAGCGTTTGTGGAATAAACTGTTTTTGGATCCTTTATTGATTCGTGTTCATTCCTGGTTGGTGGTGCCTTCTTTCGTTTCTTGGTTGTTTTTGCACCATTGGTCCCTGCTTTTGGTTATCAGTTTGTTATGGAATCCAGGGCTGGCATGGACAACACCTTCAGAGGATCTGAAACAGGAGAGATTCGTAAACTTATCGGTCAGTTGACACAGCTGGTAGCACTATTGACTCCCATCAGCCAATCTCTAGCTACGCTGTTATCGTCACCACCGATACCTGGGAACCAGGAAGAGGCTCAGCAATGCAATGTGCCTGCAGTTGGTATCTCACGCAAAGAAATGTTGCCTAATGAAGGCAGTGAACGAGGGGAAAACGGAACAGTTGTTGCCAACAGTAGTTTGGACGACTTTCCCCACCTTACTATTCTCAACACTACTGAGGGCAACAAAGAAACAACGAGAGGTGGAGACAAGCGAGGAGGTTTGCGTTTATCAGCAGAAAGGGACAGAGTACTTTCAGGTAGCGAATTTCGGCTATCCGAGTTTTTAAATGTTAAATATGACTTTAATACTAAACGGTGTAACACAAGCACCAATGTGAGTTACAATACCATGTTAAATGACTTGGATCATTATCTTTTTAAATATAAAATGTTGGAAATGGATTGTTCATATTTGAAGCACTGTTTACAACTGAAAATAGTACCAAAGGGTCTTAGGGTATGTAAGTACCCAAACAATGTTATCAATGGTACGGATTTTCACAATGATTTAATTTCTGTTTTTGACAATTGTGGATTTGACATTATGAGAGCAATTGTCAAAAACAATGAAAGGGAAATGGAGAAATTGTTTATTGATATAAACAATATTAACAAGGGGATTACAAATGATTTATTGTATACTGTTGAACTAGAGAATGAAAAGTACCACAAATTATTAAAGGATGTTGAAATTAGATGTAAAGAAGTTTTAGACAGGAAACTAGGCAAAGTAGATAGAGACTTAAATGAATACAAGAATAAAACCCACTACCCAAAACCAAAATTAACACAGGGAAGGGGTTATGGAAGATGGGGTAAAGAACCTTTTGATGAAAATGTGTGTGAAGAGGCTGAGATTGGGGATAGTGACAATGATGTGGTTGAATATCCCCCACTTAGAAGGTCAGAAAGACTAATGGATAAAGAACCTGTAGACTACTGTTCAAAAAACTACATGGGGAGGGCCTGGAGGCCCCAGTGGAGGAGAGGACAGGCTTGGAATTAATGAATGTTTTTACACGAAGGTAACAAATGGACATTTAAGGATTTTAACATTTTTAATTTTTCTAGTGTTTCCATTAACAAATCTTTTTTTGACTTATTTACAAAAGGTTTTGGTTTTATTCCAAATCAAAGAACTAATATTTTTAAGTTACTTGTTGACATAAAACTATTCATTAGGAAGAAAAATTTAGAATTGTTCTTTAATGGAAAAAGCATAACCATTGGAAATGAATGTTTGAAACGTAAAAGCACTTTCAACCCACCATTGCACCCACAACTTAGAAACTTTGAATTAAAAGTGGAAAGAGAACTACGATCAAGCCTGAACCATCAATATGTACACCCCAATTTAACTCCTAGTGAAATGGATGTTTTGAAGGAAATTAGCAACAACAGGAGTGTCAGGGTTATGAAACCCGACAAAGGTGGAGGGGTGGTATTAATGGATAGTATTCAATATGAGGGGAAAATGATGGACATTCTTAATGACTCCGACAAATATTCCAGAGTATCTATCAATGAAATCAACATTGCATACAAAAGAATAAGAGTGTTATTAAATGACCTACTGTTAGAAGGTTCAATTGACCTTGAAACATACAGGTTTTTACATGTGGAGAAACCAAAGGTGCCATGCATATTTGGAATCCCGAAGGTGCACAAAAACTCACAGGACCCACCGCTTAGACCCATTGTCTCAGCAGAAGGATCCGTGACAGCACCACTAGCCAAGTTTGTGGATTCAAAGGTGAAATGTGTACTAGAAGGAAACAAGAATGTATTAGTAGACTCCTGGGATTTTTTGAGAAAATTGGAACCTTCTTTGTTTTGCGACAGCATTGCATTTGGTACGCTTGATGTTGTGGATTTATTTACGTGTATACCACACAAACTAGGCATGGAATGGTTTGAAGAAATGTTGGTTGAAAGCAAAAAAATCTCACACAAAGACTTCAGAGTTGTTTTAACCCTTATGGAAACGGTCTTGAAAAACAATTATATATACTTTCAGGGTGAATATTTTAAACAGGAAAAGGGAGTAGCCATGGGGGCACATTGTGCTCCCACATATGCTAACATTATTATGATTTACTGGGAAAATAAATATCTTTTGAATTCACCCTACCAGGGTTATTGGATTTTATACGGTCGATTTCTGGACGATTTATGTTTTTTATGGATTGGCGAACATGAAAACTTTGATACGTTAGTAGAATATGTGAACAACACTACAGATTTTCTTGAGTTTACTTTCAATTTTAATCAACATGAACTAACTTACCTTGATGTTCACATTACCAAAAACAATGGTCATTTTGCATCTAAGGTTTACAGGAAAGAAACCTTTTCCAACTCTTATTTGTACTATACTAGTTCCCATCCACCACATCAGAAAAAAGGGGTGGTAAAGGGACAGTTAGTACGGTTAAGCAGGATGACCTCTGAAGATGAGGTGTTTTTAAGTGAGGTAAGAACACTCAGAGAACTGTTTTTAAACAGAGGATATCCTGGGGAATTTTTTGATAAAATTTCAGAAGAAGTGTGTAAAAACAGAAATGATAGATTTGCCCCTATTTTAGGTAAAACTCAAATCTTGGATGGAACAAAAGAAGTAACCAAACCAAAAGAAGATTACACATCTAGTTTGATTACAACCTATGACGGTAATTCTAGAGGCATCAAGAAAATCTTTGACAAAGAATGGAACAACTTTTCAAAAATTTCAGACGAAGTATATTTTTGAAAAAGAACTGGTTTACATATACAGAAAAGGTAACACCATTAAAAATATATTAGAGAGGGGCTCAGATCAAGGTAATATATTGAGTGGTAAAAAAGAGAAGAAGGGTTTATATAAATGTGGGTGTTGCAATTATTGTACATTTTTATCAACAGGAGACTTTATTTATTTAAATTCTAGGAAAAAGAAATTAATGTTGAATACTTATGCTAACTGTAACACTAAAGGGATTGTTTACATAGCAACTTGCAAGGTATGTGAATCATTTTACATTGGGAAAAGTGAAAGGAAATTAAAGCAGAGGATCTACGAGCATCTATATGAAATAAGAACAAAAAATGAGAAAAATGCACTATACAAGCACACCACCACTTGTAAAACATCTGGCTTTCAATTTTTTATTTTGGAAGTGGTTGAGATGAGTCCAAGGGGTGGTATGTGGGAAACACTTGTTGAGTATAGGGAGCTTTATTGGCAATTTGTGTTGGATTCTAGTAGACCTCCGGGTCTTAATGAAATGGTATCTCTTGCACCTGTACTTAAAATTAGATCTGCCAAACTTTAACTTCTTTCACTGTTTCATTAATTTAATACATATAGGATGTAGTGAAAACATTCATTTAAAGTCAATTCAAAATAATCATTTAAACTCATTCTTACAAGCTTTTATACAGATTATGTACATACATTTTTTATTAATTTAAATTCCATATTTAGTTTCACCACTTGATGGAGACAAACACATTATATTACAAGTTAAAAGATTGTCTGAATCAAATGTTCTTATTCTTACTTTATTTTATTTTATTTATTAAAAGTTTTGGATGAATTCTAAAATTGGTGTGACTATTAGATGTGGTTTTAATTAAATTATTAAATGTACGAATTTTACTTTGTGAAAATGTTCATTTTAGATTAATTAACTAATTGATTAACTGTTTTAAGAATTGATTTATTGATTTAATTGATGTTAATAGGTTTGTGTATATATAGGGCTGTTCAGTGGTTGCTTTTCATTCACTGAGGAAGTTGATGACGAAAACGTGTTGGAACTGTACTAGCGTTTGTGGAATAAACTGTTTTTGGATCCTTTATTGATTCGTGTTCATTCCTGGTTGGTGGTGCCTTCTTTCGTTTCATGTATGACCCTAGCCCTGAGTAGCATCCTGCCATCACCAAGAATGATACCACAGTACAAGGACAAAATGATTGACTTCAACAATTGGCTAAGCTTCTGGTGTCATTCTAAGGAGATCCAGTATCTGTCTGCCTGGGACAACATTGTCAACAGACCACTATGCTTTGCCAGAGATGGCCTGCACCTGTCACCCCTGGGATTCTGGATACTGACTAAGGCTCTTGCCACCCCTATAGTGCCTTTTTTAGGCAAGGTTCAAATGCTAAATTCACCACTGTAACAGGTACAAGCAAGCAAACTGAGGGTAATGCTACTGAATGCTAGAAGTCTAAACCTCAAAATGCACTCACCTCGAGGCACTCCTTAAAATGGAGAACCTCGACATCTGTGCAGTGATAGAGATCTGGTTCAAGACTCCAGACAGCACTCCTGCATTACCAGACTATAATTCATACCACACCTTTCAGCCACCTAACCTGGACCGAAACACTAAAGGCAGAGGTGTGCCCATATTCATTAAGGATATCCACAGCTCTAGGCTAGTTGGTCAACATAATGCATCCAAAATTATCCAAGTGCAACTAACACTGGGCAAGACTGCAATCCAGGTTGTAGCTTGCTACAGATCCCCCACAATGTCCCAGGATTCCCAGTCTTCATTTCTTAAGATACTGGAAAATATTAAGGTACAACCCAATACCTTAATTATGGGTGATTTCAACCACCCCACCATCAACTGGGAAAACTATTCGTGTACCAACTCATTTGCTCAATGTTTTCTGGAATTCATAAATTCCAATGCCTTGGACCAGCTTGTCCACACCCCTACCAGGGGCAGCAATGTCCTGGAACTGGTCATTACCAATATGGGTAACCAGTGTTCCACACCAGAGGTCAACTCCTCGCTGGTCAGATCCATCCACAAGCTAACCACCCTAGACATCCATATCTCACCTCCCATTAAGGAAACCACCATCAAAAACTACTCCAAAGCCAACTGCATGCTTCTTAAGACAGAAGTGACAAACTTCATGACACCCATGCAGATGGAAAATAGAGGTACGACTACTGAATCTTACACAAATACACTGTATAAGCACATACACGAGTGCATGGATCGTGCCATCCCCAACAGAACCAAGACGCTATCCTCCAAAAAAGGAAGCCAATCTGGTGGTCCCCTGTCATAAACAAACTCTACAACAGAAGGAAGAAGCTGTTGCAAAAAAGAGCAAAACCCCAAGATTGGAGGAACTCCCTGGTCAGCCACAGCAAAAAGCTGAGATCTCTCATAAAATCCTCCAAAGCCAGTTATGAAAATAAAATCGCCACTGATTCCAAAGACAGCCACAAAGCATTCTACCACTGTGTCAAGAATCTCAATGGCAACACTCAGATCTGCTCTGAGTTACAGCACAATGGCACTAAATGTATAGAACCAACCGATACTGCCAACATCCTGGCAGATAGGTTTAGTGCTAACTTTACCCCCCTCTCACCCTCCAAAGGGCCCATCTTAATACCAGAAGAATGCAAAGCCCCTGTAATCACAGATGAGCATGTAAAGACCGCACACTCCAAAGCCAAAAACACAGCATCCATGGGACCAGACAACATCCCAGGCTGTGTGCTGCATGAACTACAGAATGAACTGGCACCCCACCTAAGTACCATGTTCAATCATAGCCTCATCTCAGGCTATGTGCCTACTGAATGGTGCACAGCGATGGTTATCCCATTCCACAAAGGGGGTGCCACCATGGACCCTGGAAACTACTGCCCCATTAGCCTGATGAGCCTGGTCTGCAAGGCCATGGAATGCATCATCTTGGAACTTATAAACAAAGACATAGGTAACCTCCAAACCATGGACCCCACTCAGTTTTGGTTTGTAAAAGGTAGATCATGTTTACTAAACCTGATTGACTTATTTGAAGCAGTCACTAGAGCCATAAACGAGGGCAAGGTAGTGCACACAGCCTATCTTGACATCGCCAAGGCTTTCGATACCATCCCCCCACTTTGGAATTATAGATAAACTCACTAAACTGGGCATAAATCCCTATGTCACAAGATGGGTGGCCAACTGGCTCACTGACAGAACCCACACAGTAAAAGTAGCCAACTCCAAGTCCGACTTCAGACCAGTGACGAGTGGAGTACCACAGGGTTTGTTCCTGGGTCCTCTCCTGTTCGGCATCTACTTCTCTGAAGTGCAGGCCAACACAGAAGGTCTATGGCTAACAAAGTTTGCAGATGAGTGCAAACTGGGAGCCATAACAGAATCACCTAATGATGTAGACATTCTACAAAAGGGCCTCACAGAGACAGATGATTGGTGTCAAAGTCATGGCCTCAAGCTCAATGCCAAGAAGTGCATTGTCATCCCCTTTGGGAAAAACTCGGTACTCATGAACTACCACATAGGCAGTAGCTCACTAAACACTGAAAGTGTGATAAGAGACCTCGGGACACATGTGGACAGTAGTCTCTCCTTTGATAACCACATCACCACAGTAGTCAGGAAATCCTTCTATGTGGCACACCTCATCACAAAAGGGTTTTCCTCTAGAGAAAAGGAGGTCATAGTTCCTCTCTACTCATCCCTCATCAGACCCATTATAGAGTACAATGTCCCATTTGGCATGTATCTCACAAGACACCTTCAACAATTGAAAAGGCCACAGAAATACCTCACTAAGAGGATTACCGGCCTCAAACAGATGCCATATGCAGACCGTCTCAAAAACTCCAGCTCTACTCTGTTGTACAGATATTAACTCAGAAATCTCTGACTGTTTTTTTTTTTAAGAAAAGGACAACCATAAGCACAATGCAACAAAAATAACTTTAAGCACATGGAACCCCATGGAATTCATACAATACTGATCCATGTGGATACTAATGTATGTATAACATTGACTATCTTTGCTGTATGGACCCTCCAGTGATTATCAGGATATAATGGGTTTATCACAGGCATCTAGCTCATAAATATTGCCCAGTTTCTTGAAGTTATGTTATTATTAGCATGTGGAGGAGCATATTTGGTTCCAACAGAATGCAGAGGAATGAACTACTATGCAGACTGTCTACAAAATAGCCCATTCCCTATGGTTCCAGGGGCCACTGAGTGCACCTACATTACCATCAAGGACCTACCTGGTCCAGATGAACACTAGAAGGGTTTCCACTCCATCAACTGTCATGTGGTGAGTAATGCACAGTGTGCTTTGTACCATCCATGCAGTTGCCTTGTTTCCCACATCTGGCACATTTCAGGCCTATACCAATGATTTGTGCATGGTGAATTTCCCCAGAAATATCTCACAAGTGATGCTGGATATGCCCTGGAGCCGTGGTACAACCTGACTGAGATGCAATAAACACCACACTGTCAAAACATCACTGAGCATGTGTTTGGACTGTAGAAGGCCCACTTTAGCTGCTTATATTCCTCAGGTGGTACTCTGTAGTATGCTTGGTGACCTGAAGCAAGTATTGCTGTCTGTTCGATTCTGCACAACATGGTGATATGAAGACAGCTAGAACAAGGGACTGCCATTGGAGAACCAGACAGACAGTAGCAAGTGGAAGAGAAGGCACAGGCTGAGGAGCCATTGTAGAAACCAGCTGCAGAGGAAGATCATCTAAGGCAGAGGTGGGTACAGTATGTTGTGACTTCTGGTCCAGAAATATGGGCTAGAGCAGACACAACAGTAAAACAGATGTATGCAACACTACCCTCAGGGTATGCTGTACAATGCATTGACAGGCCATGCTGAGCATCAGACTGACCTACCCATGTAAGACACCGGTGAGAGCAGGACTCATTTGTCATCATATGTGCAGGTAGGCTGGGCAGAATGTCAAGGTTCAGCAATGGACACATTGGTGGAAAGGGGGGAGTTAAGGATGGGAAGGAAGTGAGAAACGTGGCTAGGTAATTGGGATGAGATGTGAATAATGTGCAGGGGTGATGCTTCCTGAGAGGGTTGGTGTCCAGATGTAGTGGGAACTTGCTTAGTATGAGTCACAGGGGACCCAGCTCCTGCAGATGTTATTATAATGTGAATAGGGGCCTGTGACAAGTGTAGTGGGACCTCAGGTGGGAATGTCTCAGATTGTGACTATCCTTGACTACTGGTTTGTTCCCTGTGAAGAATAGCACTGGCACTAACACTGAAATGCAAGGATAAAGGCAAACTGCAATTGCCTGTCTGCGCCATGTGTATGACTGCCACAAGGACTATACAAGTGTGGGTGGCCATGCTGTGCTGCACTGGGCTTAGCAACAGTGGGTGGTATGGAAGAGGTAGTGATCTGTGCTTAACACAG
This sequence comes from Protopterus annectens, assembly GCF_019279795.1. Classification (NCBI taxonomy): domain Eukaryota; kingdom Metazoa; phylum Chordata; order Ceratodontiformes; family Protopteridae; genus Protopterus; species Protopterus annectens. The sequence continues at coordinate 417,631,432 of NC_056737.1, read as the reverse complement.
CACAGCCAAAGTGTACCCCACATACTGTATCAATTAACCAGTGTGCCTCTCCCAACCCACATATCCATTTTGCACCAAGCCTGATCTATTTTGCAGAGCATGCTCATTCCAAAACATCCCTCTCCATCTGAGCCATCTACCAGGGCACATAGTTCACTTCACATAGCCCCCTCCCCAGCCCTACATTTTAATGGCTACTGCTGCCCATGTCAATCCTGTGTCTTCTCACTCTCACCATTTCAACTTTCCTTGTGCTCCCTAATCTCCTGTCAGCAAGTTGCTCTGGACTTATCTCCAAACAGTGAAAATGTCATGCACCTATCCAGTTATGCTTCTCACCTTCTACAGGCCTGTATTCCCTTACCAGAGCAGATTTACAGCACTTCTGTATTCTGTACACTGACAGGTTCATAGGTGCATACTAGGCAAATGACCTCTGGGGCTTTTATAATCCTAGCCAAGCACCCCAAATGCTTCCCACAAGTTGATGTGCCTTAGAAGCTATTTTAAGGGGTATATGTAAGTTAGGGCAAGGTTTTCAGGTTTCCTCTGTTCATTAAAGCCATAGGTGCTAGGCCTGGGGTGTACTACTGATTTACTATCCACTGGTCAAGATATCTCTTTAATAGGATTAGGCAAGAGTTTGGGTCTATATTACATCACCGAACGCTTAAAAAAGCGAATGGTGATTAATCGACCCTATGTAAGCAAAAGCTTACAATGTCGAACTGTCAGAACAGCGATTTTTATCCAAGGGAAAAAAAATCGCTGTTCCAACAAGAAAAAAAAAAGAAAAAGAAAACACTTTAACTAATTTATTATTGCAGCTCAATCAAAAACTAAGTTTACCGAATGGTATTACAGGAGGCACGAGCATTAATCCTTTGCCTATGACGAGTCCTAGCAGTTCTGAAGAGAATGCTGACAGTTTGGGGCTTCCATTTACTCAACCAACACTGAGCATTACAACTAACAATGTTCTGACTGCCTCTCTTAATGGTAATGCTGAGTTTAATTTTCAAGCCTGGAAGGCTAATAAGTTTGCCATTAAAAGTGGTGTAACAGCACATAATGTGGATACAGTGGCCGGTCTCAGCACCTTGCAACAACAATTGTGCTCCTTTGAAAATAAAATGAGTCAATTTAAAAGATTACAGTTAGACAATGTTTATTTACGTGAATGTCTGGGAAACAGGTGGGTCCTGCAGGGCTTGTGCTTCTGGAGATTTCTCAATGGTGTGGTAAACGGTTCTGAATTTCATAAAACCCTTACTGATATATTTGACAGAGCAGGATGTGAACTGATTGAACAGCTGATAAAATGCAATGATCAGCGGATCGAGGTACTGTCTAATGAGTTGGATAACTATGATTGATACGACTGATCTGCTATTTCTTCAGTATAAACACAACTACAATGAGGTGTTTAGTAAAGTTGACAGTGAATGTAGAAAGAATATGCAAAGGAAAAAGAAAAAACTTCAAAGGGATGCTGAAGCATATGCCAGTGGGCATGTGTATCCTGATCCCATTGGCTCTAGAGATGGGCCGACTGACGAGCCTCCATTTCAACCAATGGGAACGCATGATGGGTCGTTTGATGGAAACCATTCCTTCAGAGAGGTGGTGGGTGATGGAGGAATGGTGGAAGTGAGGCGTTCTGAGCACATCCAGGCTCAAAGGGCAAACAATTTGGCTTCTAATAATGCTGTTTACCCTGAGGATTGTTACCAGCAACAAGGGGCGAGACCCAAGAAGAATGGCCCGAGATGGATACAGTAGAGCTGTTGGAAGGCAGTTTAGCCATAACTGATGCCATTAACAGTGTGAAAAAGGTACTGAACTCTAACAGGGACTTTACTATTTTCAATTTTTCTCGTAAAGACTTTACAGTTGAACACACTGATTTATTGTCGAAAGGGTTTGTGTTTATTCCTGCCAATAGGGCTAAAATTGACAAAACTCTGATTGATTTGAAACTTTTCATTCATAAACTTAATTTGGCTGTTTTATTTAATGCAAATGAAACTACTGACAATAATGTGGGTTCCACTAATGTTTTAAAGAGATCTAGTAAGTTTAATCCCCCAGTACATGGGGTTTTATTGACATATGAACAAGTTTGTGCTAATGAATTTAGGAACATTATTCAAAAACCAGGGAAGAGTTATATTAATTTGAGTGATTCAGAGAGACACTTGCTGTTTGAATTTATATATGACAAATCCCTTAGTATTATGAAACCTGATAAGGGGGGAGGGGTTGTTATCATGGACCTAACTGATTACAATAGAATGAATGAACTGTTATCTGATACTTATCAAGAAATTTCTAGAAATTAACTTAATGTTGCTTATGCAAAAATTGACGTTCAGTTACTTGACATGTTGTTCCAAGGACAGATTGATTTGGACGAGTGTGATTTTTTTTGTATAATAAATGGCCCGTGATAGCAGGTATATTCGGGATTCCTAAAATCCACAAGGATATACAAAACCCTCCCCTTAGACCTATTGTGGATGGCAACAGGTGTAAGACTTATTATTTTGCCAAGTTCATAGACCACTGGTTAAAAGCCTTGGTGGGGTCTATTTCCCAGATTTGTAAAGACTCATGGGATTTCTTAAAGAAATTAGGGAATGTACCTTTCCAGGCTGACAATATTTCAGTTACCACTGATGTCTGTGACTTATATTCGGTCATCCTCCATGACACTGGGCTTAGATGGTTTGAGGATATTCTGGCGGAGACTGGTATTTTGTCTCAAGATCGTATTAATACCATCAATGCCCTTATGGAAATGGTCTTGATGAATAATTTTTTTTGTTTTTTGAAGGAAAACTGTTTAGACAAATTAAGGGTGTAGCAATGGGGGCAGCATGTGCCCCCAGTTTTGCAAATCTAGTAATGAGTTTTTGGGAAAAACATTTTGTTTTCAATTCCCATTTTAGCTCTGGATTTGCTTTCTACACCTGCCTTCTGGACGATATTTTTATTGTCTGGAAAGATAGTGAAGATAGGCTTGAAAGTTTTTTCATTACATTAATACCACCATGCCATTTTTGAGATTTGTACATGTTCATAGTGAATTGAGTATTCCTTTTTTGGATGTGACTGTCACTAAGGACTATAGAAAAAAGTGTTTTGTATGTAATATTTTCACAACAGCACTTTTTCTAATGTATATTTACATTTTGAAAGCCACCACCCCTACTACCAGAAGAAGTCAGTGGTAAAAGGCCAGTTGGTTAGACTTGCCAGAATGATTTCTGAAGCTGTGGTTTTTAATGAGGAAGGTCAGATTCTTTTGGAAATGTTTATTAAGCAGGGGTATCCCATGGAATTTCTAAGACCGACATTTGATGAAGTGGCCAATAAGAGAAAAAGTGGAGTCTATTTCCCTTTGTTATATCATAATAACAGGGGTGTACAAGATAGTGGGACTGGAAAATGTGGTTTGGACTCTGATGTTTTCCTAGGAGAAATTCAGGTGTCCAATGGTAACAACTACAACAGGTCCTTCATATGTACCTATTCTTTGGATAGTCATGAAATTGTTCATACATTAAGATGCAACTGGCTATTGATATCCACGAACTCCCAATTGGGTAGAATATTGCGGGATAAACCAATAGTGGTTTACAGAAAAGATTCTAGTATTAAATAATTATTAGAGAGAAAACAACAAAGTAGGGACAGTAATTGTACTTAGTTTGGAATACAAGGTATGTCCAAGTGTGGGTATTAGGGCACCTTTTCAAATGGCCAAAGTGGGACATTTTCAGGACAAACATCAGATTTTACAGGCCGACACATACCCACGGTCAGTACAAAGGATAGAACTTAACTTTTCCCCCTAAATAGTAGCTTATTCTTGTAGCATTTTAGTTGCTTATTCTGTTTCTTATAACATTTAGGTATTTTAGATACAGAATATCTGTTTTATGCAACTATTACATACAATATAGGACATAATTATGTCCTACAATCTCAGGACATTTGCCATTTTTATTATTTTTTGTCAGGACACAACTGCCCAAAGAGGGACTGTCCCTCGCAAAGTGGGACAGTGGTAACCCTAGTGGGTATTGTAAAATGTGTTCCTGTATACTGGTAGGTTACCAGTTCTTTCTTAATGGACAAAAGGTTCCTATCAAGGAGAAATAGAATTGTAATACAAGATGGACTATTTATGTTGCCAGCTGCTTGGACTGTTCTGACTATTATATAGGTAAAACTAGCAGAAGGGTGAGAGAGAGAATATATAGGTTCATACTAGGCTATCTGCCCTAGGGCATTTACAAGCCTAGCCAGAGTGTGTTTGGCTTTCACCACCCATTTTAAAATGAATTTTGCTATGCCCTTTTTCGAGGTTAGTATACTGTGCATCTGTCTAACAGTGACACAGAAGTGATACCTGGAGTAAATTTACGATCTCCCATCCACTCATCAAGATTCCTCTTGAAGAGTGTCAATGAGGGACTCTGCCTAACCTGGACTGGGATTTTATTCCAGAGTGAAGGGAGCCTCTGGGTTATGAATCTGTCCCTCCAGCATGTCCTATTTATTTCAGTGCTGAGGTTCAAGTCTCTCGAGCGCGTAGCTCGATGGGATTTGGATTTTCTGAGGTGCAGCATGTCCATTAATTCCGGGTTGGACATGGCTTTATACGTCAGGCACAGATTGCCTCTGGGCAGGCGGTATGCCACTGAGTAGCGCTGGAGTTTCTTTAACCGGGCAGCATATGGCATCTGTTTGAGCCCTTTGATCCTCTTGGTGAGGTACTTTTGGGGTCTTTCCAGTTGCTGCAGGTTTCTGGTAAGGTACATCCCAAAAGGGGCATTGTACTCAATTATGGGCCTGATGAGGGATGAGTAAAGAGGCACGATGACCTCCCCTGATCTAGATGTGAATCCCTTCATGATTAGGTGGGCTATATAAATTGATTTTCTAAACACTTTGGCCACGTGGTTGTCGAATGAGAGATTGCTATCAACTTGGGTCCCCAGGTCCCTAATTACTTCTTCCGTACTTAATGGATTACCATCTATGTGGTAATTTGTGGGCACTTTGTTTTTGCCGAAGGGGATGACTATACACTTTTTGGCATTTAGCTTGAGGCCATGGCTCTGGCACCAGTTGTCTGTTTCTATGAGGCCCTTTTGTAGGATGCTTGTGTCGGCTGGAGAGTCGATTATGGCGCCCAGTTTGCAGTCATCTGCGAACTTGGTCAGCCACAGTCCTTCCGTGTTGGCCTGTACCTCCGAGAAATATATACCGAACAACAGAGGTCCCAGGACTGAGCCTTGTGGGATGCCACTTGTAACTGGTTTGGAGTCTGACATGGCTCCAGCAATTCTAACCATGTGGGTTCTGTCCTTGAGCCAATTTGCAACCCATCTAGTGACATAGGGGTGTATATTTAAGCTGGTGAGCTTATCTATAATGCCCGAGTGGGGTATTGTATCGAAGGCTTTTGCGAGGTCCAGGTAGGCTGTGTGGACCACCTTCCCCTTGTCAATGGCCTTGGTGACTGTTTCAAAGAAATCGACCAGGTTTAAGAGGCAGGATCTGCCCTTAACCAAGCCGAACTGGGTAGGATCCAGTGTCTGTAGGTCCCCAATATCTTTATTTATGAGGTCCACAATGATCCTTTCCATAGCTTTGCAGACCAAGCTAGTCAGGCTTATGGGGCGATAGTTTCCAGGATCCGTTGAGGCACCACCTTTGTGGAGAGGGACCACTGTTGCTGTACGCCACTCTTTGGGTACATATCCTGTAGTAAGGCTGAGACTGAACAGTAGTTTTATGTTTGGGTTTAGTTCTTCTTGGAGTTCATGTAGGACGCAGCCCAGGACACTGTCTGGTCCCATTGATGCTGTGTTTTTTGCTTTGGAGAGGGTGGCTCTTACCTGAGCATCTGAGATGTCAGGGGGCAGCACTCTGCTGGGATAGATATTTGCCGTTTTGGTGGGGAAGGGGGGGAGAAGTTTGCGCTGAACCTGTCAGCTAGGATGTTGGCAATGTCTGTGGGTTTGGTGTATTTTTTGTCATTTTGGACTAATTCTGAGCATATCTGGGAATTCCCACCCAGGTTTCTAACATAACTAAAGAAAGCCTTGTGATTATCCTTAGTGTCCTGTGCAATTTTTCTCTCGAAGCTGGCCTTAGACGATTTAATGAGTGCCCGTAGTTTTTTGCTAATACTGAACAGAGATGCCTTCCCTTTTTGGGATTTTGCTCTATCATGTAGTAGCTTCCTCCTTCTATTGTATAGTTTGTTTATGGCTGGGGTCCACCAGACAGGATGCCTGCCTTTGGAGGATTGGGTCTTGGTTTTGTTTGGGATTGCATGATCCATGCATTCCTGAAGGTGTTCATAGAATGCGTTTATAAAGGATTCTGCGGTCTGGGCCGTATTTTCCACAGGCCCGGGGGCTTTGAAGGATTCTACCTCGGTTTTGAGGAGGGTGAAATTTGCTTTAGAGAAGTTTTTCACTGTGGTTTTCTGGGCAGGGGCTGGGGCCGGGATGTGAGTATCTAGTGAGATTAGTTTATGGTCTGATCTTACTAGTGAGGGATACACTTGTGGTCTGGAGCATAGAGTCCCCATGTTGGTGATGATCACGTCCAGTATGTTTTCCCCTCTTGTGGGAGTGGTAACAAGCTGTTCCATAGCATTTGAATTTATAAACTCTAGGAACCTTTGGGCTAGGGTGTTGGAGCTAGAGTAATGCTCCCAATCTATGTTTGGGTAGTTGAAGTCGCCCAATATAATGGTGTTTGGAGAGACCTTCATATTTTCAAGTGTTCTCAGGAAGGCCGAGTGGGGTTCCTGGGTTTGGGAGGGTGGTCTGTAGCAGGCTATAAACTGGAAGGCAGTTTTACCCACTGTTAGTTGCACATGGATAGTCTCTGATGCTTCGTGCTGTGCCACCAACCTGGAGGTGTGGGTATCTTTGACGAATATTGATACTCCCCCTCCTTTTGTGGTTCGGTCCAAGTTTTGGGGCCGAAAAAAATGGTATGAGGTATAACCTGGTATAACCTGGTAGTGCTCGGGAGCCTTGAACCAGGTTTCTGTTACTGCACAGATATTGATGTTCTCCATGCTAAGGAGAGTTTCGAGTGTGTGCTTCTTAAGGTTTAGACGTCTGGCATTGAGTAGCATTACTCTTAGTTTCTTATCCCTTGTGATACCTATGGAGGTGGGTTTGTCTTTTGAGCCTTGCCTAAAAAAGGCACTATGGGGGTGGCAAGAGCCTTTGCCAATATGCGAAAGCCCAGGGGTGACAGGTGCAAGCCGTCCCTAGCGAAGCATTGTGGCTTGTCGAGCATGTCATCCCAGGCTGACAGGCATTGGATCCCCTTTGAATGACACCAATACTTAAGCCAATTGTTTAAATTGATCATCTTGTCTTCATATTGTGGCATCACTATTGGTGAGGGTAAGATGCTACTCAAGGTCAGGGTCATACCGACCTGGGCTACATGCTCAGAGAGCTCCTCTATGTCTCTTTTCATGTAGTCCAGGGAGGTACATCTCAGGTCATTCACACCAGCATGGACAATGACTGAGTCATATTTGTACTTGCCTTGGAGTGACCTGAGTACTTGTGTTATGTGGCGGATCCTAGCGCCCGACAGGCAGCTCACCGTGACCTTCTCCTTGTTCAGCCTGGTGAGCCTGACGATAGAGTCAGTGTGCCTGATGATAGAGTCACCTATTACAAGTGTATCAGGTGTGTTGTTTAGCCTTAAGAGCTGTGACTATTCAGCACACTGGCTTTGTGAGCTATGTGTTGCATGTGTTTTGTTTTGGGGTAGTGGTTGCTTGGGTGTCTGCTTTGGAGGTCTCTGTTGCTTAGGCAGATTTTTATTTAGAGCCTCCGAGTATGTTTTTGTGTGTTTATGTGTTTGGTTTGCTGTCGTGGTAGGTCTATGTGAGACTGGAATTGTAGTGAGTGTGGTTTCCTTCTCCTCCTGACTGGTTACGCCAGTACTGAGTTGAGAGAGCTTAGCCTCCAGTTTGGCTATATGGTTGCATCTCTCACATGTGTTGGAATTTGTTGGGAGGAGGAGAGGGTTGTCTGTGTACATGAGGCAGTTGTAACATTGCCTCAAGATTCCCAGATTCACCAGCTGGACGGGAGAGGAGATTGACAACTGACATTTGGACATGCTAGAATAGTATTGGGAATTCCTTTATAATTGAAAAAAGGGCCAATGAGGAACAAGGTACTCAAGGGGAGTTTGTGAGGGTGTAGTGCTTTTAATTTTTTAGTGCTGACTTATATAATTGCTTTAGTGAGCAAGTGCCAGGCTTTAGAGTAGGAATAGGGTGTTTATTATGAGAACTAGATCAGTTCAAGGGAAAAAGTGAAGAGCAGACTTTGTGGAGCCGAGAATGGTTTAAACCCAATTAAGCAGCGTTGCCCGATGCTGCGCTATGCGCAAAATCGCGCAAAGCCGCGCTAAAGCGGGTTTTATACAGGGGGGACTTGAAAGAACTAGAAATTGGCGCAAAACGGCCAACAGACTACCAGACTCTTGTGCTGGGAACACTCCTCCAGGGATAGATAGGCTGCTCTAAACTCCCCACTGCCACTGGTGAACAAAGAAGCCTCCCTTTATCCAAGAAAGGAAATGGGCAACACAAGAACTTTCCAAAAGTGCAGAATACAGCAAAGCCTGTATTTGGACTACTCTAGGTCAGGAAAGACTGGAAACAAGGATAATTTTTTTTTTTGCAACAAACAGCAGGAAAATGCAATAAATATGTAACACAGGCTAGCGCATGTGAGTGTGTAACCTCAACAGGTAAATGCAACAAACAGGGCAAACTTTAAAAGTGCAGGTGCAAAAACAACTTTAAACAGTTTAAAACAGTTCAAAAAGCAGAAATACTTGCAGTTTAGCTAGATCAGACAGTTGCCCAGGTAGTAGCAGCAAAAAAAAAACACTTTTATCAGGTTAGCAGTCGCTCTTTTAGCCTCTCTGCTGCTAGCACCACTCTGCAGGACCACAAGGAGCTTGGCTGAGTAGTAACAAGCGCAAAAACCGCGCCAAAGCGGGTTTTATACAGGGGGACTTGAAAGAGCTAGAAATTGGCCCAAAACGGCCAATAGACTACCAGATTCTTGTGCTGGGAACACTCCTCCAGGGATAGATAGGCTGCTCTAAGCTCCCCACTGCCACTGATAAACAAAGAAGCCTCCCTTTATCCAAGAAAGGAAATGGGCAACACAGGAACTTTCCAAAAGTCCAGAATACAGCAAAGTCTGTATTTGGACTACTCTAGGTCAGGAAAGACGGGAAACAAGGATAATTTTTTTTTCTTTTTTGCAGCAAACAGCAGGAAAATGCAATAAATATGTAACACAGGCTAGCGCACTTGAGTGTGTAGCCTCAACAGGTAAATGCAACAAACAGGACGAACTTTAAAACTGCAGGTGCAAAAACAACTTTAAACAGTTTAAAACAGTTCAAGAATGCAGAAATACTTGCAGTTTAGCTAGATCGGACAGTCACCCAGGTAGTAGCAGGAAAACACTTTTATCAGGTTAACAGCCGCTCTTTTAGCCTCTCTGCTGCTAGCACCACTCTGCAGGACCACGAGGAGCTTGGCTGAAGGAAATAGGCAACACAGGAACTTTCCAAAAGTCCAGAATACAGCAAAGCCTGTATTTGGACTACTCTAGGTCAGGAAAGACGGGAAACAAGGATAATTTTTTTTTTTGCAACAAACAGCAGGAAAATGCAATAAATATGTAACACTTGAGTGTGTAGCCTCAACAGGTAAATGCAACAAACAGGACAAACTTTAAATTCCAAGAGCAAAAGCGTGCTAAAGCTGGCTTTACAGCAGGGGGTTAGAAAGAGATAGGAAATGACCCAAAACGGCCAATAAGCTACAAGTTACTGGGCTGGAACCACTCCTCAAGGGACAGATAGGCTGCTCAGAGCTCCCCACTCTCACTGGTGAACAAAGAAGCTTTCCCCTATCCAAATAAGGATATGGGCAATACAGGAAGACTGGACTATTCTAGTTCAGTAAAGGCGGGAAACAAGGATATTATTTTTTTATTTATTTATTTTTTAAAGTAGCAGAAATTAGGTACAGAAACACAGTAAATGCTTTAATTCGGCTAGCGCACTTGAGTGTGTAGCCTACCAGTTGCCTGTATCACTCTGCAGGACACCACGAGGAGCTGTGCGGACTTGTATACAATAACAAACTTTTTAAATCACAGATTCGCTAAGAAAAAAAAAACTGGTGTTTTAGGCAGAATTAGTTAAGACAGCAAGAAAAGCAGAAAACTGATACTTAATCACTCCAAAGTCACTCTTTTGTCTCTCTGCTGTAGACTCTGCAGAACACCTGGAAGGCACTTGCTGAGCGGAATACAAGCGTAAAAACTATGCAAATGAGGTTTTTATAGCAGGGACGTGAAAGAGATAGAAATTATCCCAAAATGGCCAATAAACTACTAACTTCTGGGCTGAAACCACTCCTCCAGGGACAGATAGGCTGCACAAAGCTCCCCTCTCTCACATGTGAACAGAGAAACTTCCTTCTATCCAAGTAAGGTAATGGCAACACAGAAACTTGTAACACAGCCCTGGATTCAGCAATAACCTGAAAACTGGACTATACTAGTTCAGAAAGGTGGGAAACAAGTATATCATTTTTTTTTCAGAAAATAGAGCAGATACAATCAAAATTAGCCCAAAAAGGCCAATAAACTACCAACTTCTGGGCTGAAACCACTCCTCCAGGGACAGATAGCCTGCTCAAAGCTCCCCTCTCTCACAGGTGAACAGAGAAACTTCCTTCTATCCAAGTAAGGTATGGCAATACAGAAACTTGTAACACAGCCCTGGATTCAGCAATAACATGAAAACTGGACTATACAAGTTCAGAAAGGCGAGAAAGAAGTATATATATATATTTATTTCCAGAAAATAGAGCAGATACAATCAAAACAACACTTTACCCAATTGACCAGTTAAAAAGCTTAAAACTGAGCTCTGTTCCAGCAGTCTTCAATCAGACAAGTTCTAACTGCTCAGTCCTGCCACTAGGGTACAGAGAAACCTTCTCCAAAAAAGACGGCCTGGGTCAGTGCACAATTCATACAAACAAAGCTAGATCCAGCCAGCCTGAATCTAGTCTATGCTACAGCAAGCAAGGCGTACCGATTTCAGAAAGAAACAGTTCAAGTAAGCATGTGCAATAAGCCTTTAACCAGAAATTCCCAGCTCAGAAGGGCAGAATCTAGCCTCTCCTCCCACAAGAGTGCAGACCGCAAACCTTCTTAATGTAAAATAACTGGCCTGAAGCCCAAGTCCTTAACCTAGAACTAATACACTTTTAGAATAACAGACACTGAGCCTTCAATCAGCAGTTCCCAACTTAGAAGGATGTACGCTACCTGTCCTGCCACAACAGTGCAGACCACAAACCTTCCTAATGTAAAACAACTGGTTTGAAGCCCAAGTGCTTAAACCAAGGGCCTTAGAATAACAGTTACAATTTAATCAGGCTACTAACAAGCAGTAATAAAGGCAGCAGAATAAATTTAATTGAGTACTTTTAAAAGAGGCAAAAGCAAAATAAGGTAATAAAGTAGGAAGAAACACAAATACAGTAAGGCAGTTAAAGTGCAAAAAAATTTTTTTATTTTTTTTTTATGAACACGAAAGAGACATTAAAAATAAAAAAAGACACAAATGCATTGTTTAGATATGTTGAAAAAAACCCTGGTCACAAATTTGGGTATTTTGTTATAGAACAACTTAAGAAGGATGATAGGGGTAGAATTGTGGAAGAACATTTACTAGTTAGGGAGTTAAAATGGCAGCTCAGGCTCAGTTCCCTAGTGGAGCCTGGGCTAAATGATACTTGCTCCATTTCATCTATTTTACATTTGAAAATTTTAGAATGTTAATGTATTATCTCTATTTATCATTTAGTACTTTTTGATGTAATTTTAAAATTTTAAACATCCTAAATGAATTGATTTCAGACAGTTTTAAATGTATTTGTATAAGATTAGTGGTTAATGTGTCGTGACTGTTTTAATTACTATTTAAATTGATTGATTAGGGCTGGTTTATTAGCGGACCGGAGTTCCGCTGTGGCGCCCCCCAACCGGGAAAAGCCGAAAGACACAACAACATAGTTCTGATGATGTCCTGATGGATGAAAGCGCTAAACTCTTCAACGTTACTGTTGGTTCAATAAAGCAGTTTTACTGGATTTTCGGCTCTTTGGCTTGCTCCCTAATCTCCTGTCAGCAAGTTGCTCTGGACTAACCTCTCAACAGTGAAAATGTCATGCACCTATCCAGTTATGCTTCTCAACTTCCACAGGCCTATATTCCCTTACCAGAGCAGATTTACAGCACTTCTGTATTCTGTACACTGACAGGTTCATAGGTGCATACTAGGCAAATGACCTCTGGAGCTTTTATAAGCCTAGCCAAGCACCCCAAATGTTTCCCCAGGTTTATGTGCCATAGAGGTTATTTTAAGGGGTATATATACGTTAGGGTAAGATTTCCAGGTTTCCTCTGTCCATTAGAGCCATAGGTGCTAGGCCTGGGGTGTACTCCCGATTTCCCATCCACTGGTCAAGGTTTCTCTTTAATAGGATTAGGCAAGAACTCTGCTTCACATGGATGGGAAGCCTGTTCCAGAGAAGGGGAATTCTTGGAGACACATACCTGTTCCTCCAATATATCCTATTTTGTTGCAAACAAAGTTTAAATCCCTAGATTGAGTAATGCTGATATTATTCATTTTGTGGATATGAAAAAGGTCCATCTAAGTGGGATCCAAGGATGCCTTGTATACCAGAAAGCTCACCTCTCAGCTGTCTGAAGGAAACAGAGTATAGAGCTAGGACTATGAGACAATCTGCAAAACACATGATGTTTACATATTGTAGTATTTTTGTGAGGAACCTTTGTGGACATTTCAACTGCTGCATGTACCTAGTCAGGTACATACCAAAGGGAGGAGTTGTACTCAATGATGGGCCTGATGAAGGCTGAATACAGTGGAACAAGGTCTTCCTTGTACCTAGATGCTATGCCCTTGATTATAAATTGAGCAACATAAAATTATTTCCTTACTACCTTAGACATATGTTAACTGTGGTGGTGGTGCTATGCTAGCGTTGTCGCCTCACAGTAAGACGTTGTCCTGTTCGATTCTTAGCTAGAGCGTCTTGTGTGTGGAGACATGCGTGAATGGGTGTATTTTCATTGAAGGTTGTGCGTCAGGGTCGGCAACTCGGCACATAAAAATCTACTGCCAATCATTAGCGGACCGGAGTTCCGCTGTGGCGACCCCTAACTGGGAAAAGCTGAAAGACACAACAACAACAACTACCTTAGACATATGTTGATCAAAAATCAGGTTAGTATCTACATATGTACCCAAATCCCTGATCACTGGTTTTACTCGTAGCAGTGTGCTATTGATGAGGTAATTTCCTAGGGTGACTGACTTCTCAAAGGGTACTGTTATGCATTTCTTGGCATTGAGTTTTAAGCTGTGGCTTTGGTACCAGTCATCTGTTTGTTTGTTCTTCCTATAAAATGTTAGTGGGGGGGAATTCTATGACTGCTCCTAGACTGCAATAATCTGCAAACTTGGTCAGTCAGAGTCCTTTGACATTGGCTGTGACTTCTGAGAAATTTAGGCCAAAAAGAAGTGGACCCAGCAAAAAGCTCTGGGGTACTTCACTAGCATCTTTTTGGGGATGGTTTCCCCTATCCTAACTTCCTGAGTCCTGTTTGAGAGCTAGTTGGCTATCTAAAGTGTAGCATTGGGTTTTATGCCTACATCCATGAGTTTGTTTAAAATGACTGAGCTGGGTATTGTATCAAATGCCTTAGCCAGGTTGAGTTAGGCAGTATGCACCATTTTGTCCTCATCCACCTCCTTGGTGAACATCTCAAGGAAGTTCACCTACATGAGTCTGCATGATCTGTCTTTGATAAAACCAAACTGGGTTGGATCCAGTGTTTGACAGTTTTGTATGTGCTTATTAATCATTTTCATGATTCTTTCCATGGTTTTGCATAAGAGACTAGTCAGACTTATGGGTTTGCAGTTCCTGGAGTCTGTTGATGGCCCGCCCTGGTGCAGTGGATGACCATTACAGTTCATTTGTGCGGCACAAAGCCTGTCTGGTGGCTGTGATTAAACTCCAGTGGCTCCAATAGTTCATGTTTTAGGCTATTTAAGAGGCATCCTGGGATATTATTGAGGTCCATCAATGCAGTGTTTTTGGCCTTAGAGAGCTTCTAGGACCTGTGGTGTAGTAATACTTGGGGAGAGAGGTGTTTGATGGTATTTCCTGGGTGGCAACTGGGGGAGGGGGGTAAAACGGGAGATGAATTTGTTGGCCTGTAGATTTGCTATATCTTCCAGCTCCATGTAGGTGGCTTCACTTACAATCAGTTCTGCACACTGCTGTGGGCTGCATTTGAGGTTTCAGACATAGCTAAAGAAAGCCTTGTGGCTGTCTTTTGCCTGGGTGGCTATCTTTACCTGAAATTTGTCTGTAACTGTTTAATGGAGACACCTAATAGAACACTCCATGTGCTCTCTATCCTCTTGTCAGCAAGATGCTGTTGAGCAACAATGCCTTCCATAAAGCATCTTACAAAATTCTGTCACCCACCCCACATGCAACTGGCTAGTGTATCCTTATCACAGCAGATGTAGAAAAACTCCTCACTTTCTAGACCCAATCAATTTGCTATAATATAAAGGATTAGTAGTGTGATAATCATTGCAATGGCAATGACTGTTTATATTGTGCTATTTCAGGACTTGGGGCTCACAGTGCAGCAATTACGGTAATTAGGCAATTTATGTCAAATGTCCCTGAACTACACATTTGGCACAATGTGTATCAGCTCTAGACTGTGTTGTGAGGCTCAAGCCTGCCTCTGCACATGTGTTGAAAACTGTGAAGCAGTCCACTCATGCATGAGCAGGTCCATGACTTTTAAGGGGCTGCTGAATTCTTATCATCTGTCTTAATGCCTCATATGGGCATCATGTCACTGCCATGCTATGATTAGTGGTGAGGTGGCAAGCTTATGTACAAGCCTGACACCTTGTGTGTCCAGCACATTTGGTTTCTCTCTCCAGACACACCTGCTGTTTTAGCATGACTTTATTATGGCATTGGGCTATACTGCTCTGACAAGCTACCCATCAGTGGATGTCACATGGTTCCCACAATTTATGTCGGCCAGAATCTGCTACCATTTTCCTCCTGATATCAACCTGTGAAGTGGCCATGACTTCTGATGGAGGTGAGTCTGGGAGGGCTCCCTCATGGTGCAGAAGGGAAACTAAAATATTTCTCCACCTCTTGCAATGGCACCATTAGGAAAGTCCTTTGAGGGCCTCCAGTGCAAGTTGGATGCTTAGCACTGTCTTGTCAGGGTGGTAAGTGATGTGACTAGTGTCACCCACTCTGGTGAGTAGTGGTGGCATCATTACATTGGTCTGAACTGGTGCCACCCTGACCTTAGTACTGTAATGGGAAAAAATGGTCAGGAAAAGGAAGCCAAAGTTCTGCAGTAAGTATAAGTGACTGATAATTTCTTATACATAGGTAGACATTTTTGTACAGCTACATGTGGTTATTGGTGTTCGTGGAAATTATTCCCCCTTTTTTTATTTTTCAACATCTGATGAGATTGAGGAAAATAACTTAATATGCCAGTGAAGACAAGCCCACATATCCAGACAATGGAGGACATATATGGAATTGGTGCATATCTCTTAGTCACTTAATTGTCCATGTGTGCAATGCTGATAATTACTGTCACCATTACCTATAGCTGTGCTTTGCTTTGTGTGTCACATACCTTATGACTGCTAGTGGAACTGTTCCACTGCTCCTGTTACCAACAGTGGATCCCAGAAGTGTCATGTCCTTATCTTCCATTCTACCATTAATACACGATGCCCCTGTCACCCTACCAAACCTTACAAACCTTCCTTATACACTGGCCACTCAACTGCCTATGCATGTGTCAGTTACACTTGGTATGCAATGGGCATGCAACTGACAGGGTGTCAGGTTGTGCTTATTGATGACTGACATACATCTGGGTATAGTATTAACCACTGGGTTTAAGTGTCCATATGTATTCCTTTTGGAATGCTATATTGTGGTCTACATGGCATGGACTTCCTAGTGTCATGCAGGCAACCATATGGTAGGTCATGACTGCCACCTGATACTAAGCTCATCCTTGCTGGACACTACTTGTTTAGGGGGTTGTTTCTGCACAGCTTCACTGGCTCCTACAGTCACTCTGTCTGTCACTCATTGTCTGTGTCACTGTCCTACACATAGGTGACTAGTTAATTGGCATGTACCACTACCCTTAGTGGTGCATACAGACTTGTAGTACATTTCTATCAGATGTCTATATTGCTTTTTTTGCCATTGCATGTATAATTGCTTTTTACTCCATGAGTGCACTATCAATTAGGATAGCACACATTACTGATAATTGTTTTTGTTCTTCTCTTTATCATTGTATTTTTTTTATTTCCTGTTCTATATTGTTTTGTCTCTCTCCATGTGTGTTCATATTTTATGCAGTGTCTTCTACTACAGTAGATGTGGTGTGGTAGCAGCCCCACTGCACTGTATACTTGCCCCACCATTACCTGCTGAGTCCCCAGTAGTTTCCAGGCATACTTTCCTGTAGGGCTCGCTGATGCCCTCTGGTACTATTTCTCTGGTGAGGGGGGGTGTAGGCTTCCAGTTGGTGGGTGTTACTGGGGGACTCCTCCCCGGTCACCCACCAGGAGGGGGAAAGTCTGGTGACAGTCTTGTTGAACCAGCAGTTGGACACCCACATTGGCAGCCTGAAGTACATCTCTTCTCCCCATTATGGTGTTCCATTCTCTATGTTTTATTTTCATCACCAGTTTGTAGTTCAAGAACAACCAACTTCCGCCTGTCAGTCTCTCTCTCTCTCCATTGTGGTTCCTCCCATTTATGTCAGCAAATCCTCTGTTAATTTGTGTCTGTCCTGCTGATTTATCTGCATTTGTTACTATCTGTATACTCTTCTTTCCTACTCTCACCTTCCCCATGCCACCATTCCCCTCTACCCTTATTGAAAATATAGTGATATGGGCATCTGTCATATAGGAAAAAAATATCCTTACTCTTCCACCTCCATACCTCTCTTCCTTTCTTCCTCTTCTGTGTGATTCTCTGCTTGCTCTTCCCCCTTTCTGCCTATCATATGCACCCATTTCCTTCCCATTTAAAAAATAAACATAACAGGGGCATGTCATTAAGTGTGTGAACACACAACTTCAAGAACATGCTACATGCATGCTATTGAGCTCATGAGGTCACATGACCTTCTGCAGTGCTGTCCAGGTCAATGACCTGCTCCGTTTTCACCAGCAAGCTGTCTTCTCATTCAGGCTCTGTCAAGTAATGTCATGCCTATGGTATAGTAGATCACTGTTGGGCTGAATTGCACTAATTTGACTGCGTTATTTCACCATTATGTGGTCACGTAAGTCATTTTTTGAATCTCAACCTATGTATTCACAATTAAAAAAAAAATCTGAGATAAATAATGCTCAGAGACAAACATTGAGAACAAGTAATTAATTAAAATATAAATGCATCAAGATCTGGAATACTATATAAGCCCAGGGATAATAAACTATACTTAGGGAACAACTCTTCTCAGAGGTTGCATATAAATGCTTCCCTGACATTGCATAAATCTTAAAAAGCTGCCTTTTGAGCAATACACTATATGAATATCTTTAATCCAATGAACACTGATATACCATTACTTGTACATATGTATATGCTTCTGTTTCCTTCTACACATTAACATCAAATGCAAGCTACCAAACTACTGGCATATATACAGAGCAAATGTTTTACCCAATATCTGTCCACTGTTTTCAAATAAATCTTGGGGTCCCCCTCACCAGGAAGACTTTTAAATATTTCTTCACCAAAGTACCTTTGGAATTTTTAAAAATGTTCAACAGTAACGGAGCTAGGGAAATCATTAGTCAAAATTACTTTAAATATGTGCCTGAACAGAAATTACAATACAAGATAAATGCGATACACTAAATATTACAAATGTCATAATTACGCAAAGTAAATATGTTTGAAAACCCGTAAGCTATACTGGCATGCTGTTTATTTATTCTTGTGCCAAGAGCATATCAGATGTTAACTTCTACTGCTTATTGTGTTTAGAAAACAGTATATGTATATAATGAAAACTGATCAACAACAACATAGCCAGCCTAGTGGCACAGAAAGAGAGATGAAGTCCTGAATACGACCTAGGCAACCTTAGGACAATTAGTGGCTTGGGTGCCTAATAGTCTTGGCTGGGAAGGTGGATGTACCTGCTCTCTGGTGGGGTTGTGGCAGAGGCCAGAGTTCAGTGAGTAGATGCAGGGAATGGAAAAATGGGAGGATAGAGTAAGGCATGCCCGACCTATAGGATCAGAGGCAGGGTGTAAGGCTGAGATTCCCTTCATAGACTGCACAGCCTAATACTGATGCTGACACATAGGGGAGAGATATAGGTCTATAGAAATACATTGTGAGCTGCAGTATGATGGTCTTTGCCTACTTTGTCTCACTTCACTTGGCCTGGCATGCCTCATACCCACTGAGCCTATGCATGTAGATGGCCATGCCCATGCACTGCTGCTGTCATTTCAGGGAGACCTTCCCAGTATGGGTCACACTAGGGAGCAGGCAGGACTATAGGGGTAGGGCCTGAAGTTTGTGGCAGAGGCCAAAAAAATAGCAACATTGGGTCAATAATTTTGCACAAAGCCTGACTTATAACAAAAGTTCTTTAGTTATAACCTCTTATCAAGCAGCATTCATGAATGTCTCTGGGGACTCATTACTTTTATCAACTGCCTCTGTACAACCCTCAGGTCAAATACACAAAATATGTTTGCTCATCTGTATGTTCTATGACAAGCTAGGACAAGTCCAGAAGAAGGAAAAGTTTTACCGTTTTTGAGCTCCAAGTTGAAAGAAGTTATGAACTACAGTGACATAGCTCTAATGAGTAGCCAGCCTACACACTTCCCACTAAAACAAGGGAAACTCTCAGTGATAACTAAGATCTCCCCACACTGACTAGTGGATTGTAGAATGGTAACCATTTAAACTCTTAGTATCCAGACTGCCAAGTCCTGAGATCTGGAGACTGGATGACTAAAAATTGGGACTTACATATACTAAGTCTGATATTGCAAATTCTTTGAATCTTTCCTCTCCTCCAAAGTATGGTGATCTTGGAGTTGGTATACATAAGTTCGATGGGTGTGCAGGATGGAGTGGGCTTGTCCCCTGCAAAACAGGATTAAAGGAGAAGACTGATGTTCGATATTCACCATTCTCCTGTATCTTTATTCTTTATTATTTTAAATGCCTCAGGACTTGGCAATACAAGTCTCATGATTCTAATAGGAAGCCCTACAGAGTAGTTAATCATGAACTTCAGTACAGACTTTATGGCTTTCCAAGCATTATTGGGAAAGTCATTGTTAAGCATTTTTTTTCAGGTGTGGGTGATGTTTTCTTCAGGTCCAAAATACAAACACTTTTTCACTTCATCTGTTTAAGGTATGGAAATTAGGACTCTGACTAATGAATCCAGATCTTGTTAATTATTTACCACTGTTTACGTTATTGACTTCACAAAAATGCTTTAGCCAGACCACCCTACTATCAGCCCCATTGGATCTGCACATGTTAAAATACATAAAACAAGAAAACTGACTTTTTTCCCTCAAAACAGCAAGAAGCAAGGAAGAATATTCCATACAATCATAATCATACATTAAAAAATCAACACAAATGAGAAAAAAAAACATTTTCTAAGTCCAGTAATGTCCTCAAGGAAATGTATTATAAGGAAATAATGGACCTTTCATGGGGTAGAGAGGCCCTCCACCTGCAGAGTCATTAATTATAACACTCCTGGGCAATCTGTTATTTCCTTATACCTCTCACACTTGCTTATAGAAGGTGTATAGCATTACTGTAGTTCAAACATATCACTGCAGTTGCCACAAGCTAATCGGGCAGAGTACATTAAAAACTGAACATAACATTGACCTGCTTTTCAATATTTACTACTGATCACCATGTATCATTTGACAAGGATATGAATTCCACACCTGACTTCATGAGTAGCACTCTTTTTCCATACCTGTTAGTGCCAGTGCTTACTCTGCAGCAGGCACACTGGCAAGCATATGTACACTACAGCATTCATGTAATCATTGGAAGGGGTAGCAAAATCATTGTTAGAAAAAAAAAAAGAACCATGCATACAGCCTCATACAAATGCTGACTGTCCATAGCATGCTATAAGTGCTAAAAACAACAAAGTCACACATACAGAGCCGCTGACATACTCAGACCTGTAATTAACAGTTTTTATCAAAACAGTGATGATGATGCTGCTGATGCTGCCTTTCCACACCTCTTTTGTACTTAGAAAGTGTCTGCTTTGCATTCAAGAATGTTAGTGTTAGATGTGTGAATCAGTGTGACAGCTGTACTGGTTTTAGTAAGAGTTTCTGTCTTTTTGTGGGATGCATTATGATAACAGTTTGTATAGCTCTAAATGTATGTATATATGTGAATACGTATAATAGCTCTTCTAGCTGGAAACCCATAATGCTTTTAGAGTCTGGTATACCAGTTAAGAAGAAGCCACTCTGATGTCAACTGCCTTCTTACTAGGCTGTTATTTTGCAAGTTATTATTAAAGTTGCATCCTAATTCCAAATATCTGTGTCTAGTGACATTTTTAATGGCACAGAACTTGGTACCATCAGTGTGGATTGTGACATAATCCATCAAATGTAAAAACAGGAGTGGGTTCAGAGCCGAACCTTGATGCATACACGGTCTCACTGGGAAGCCCTCTGTTTGTTCCAAAACTATTCATACTTGTGTCATTGGCTCCTCGTAGGTAGTCTGCACTAATTCCACAAATTAGAGTTACTATCTTTGCATTCTTTTATTTCCTGACAAATAGATTACACCCCCTTGGATAATATAAACACAACTCTTGCCTCAGTATAGCCACACCCAGAAGCACCAGATATGGATCCTTAGGCAAAGTGTTCCATGGTAATAAACTGAGAATACAATGCTTGTGAAGGCACATAAATCATAGCTGAGATAAGTGCCTTCCTTCCAACCCCCCCCCCACCAAAAAAAAAATTATTACACTTGTGTGGTGTTAAATTTGGTGAAAGGCCAAATGAACCTAGTCATATATGTCGAGCTGCTGCTGTCATACATCTGTATAGTATGTCTCCTCAGCCCTAACTCCAAAATACAAATGCTGTGTACCCCTCTGAAGTCATATGAAGTCATTTCTCCTATCTCTAGAAGATATCCACCTGTATATACATCTAAACTGTGAAAAAATAGCAGTTACAGTAATTTGTTCCAATGTATTGCCCCAACACAGTACCCTGTCCCTAGACAAGCTATAGTGGCATTCTGTGTACACCTATAAGGTGTGATTTTTGAGGAAAGTTAATGATATAATGACCACACTGTCCACAGCAAACAAACTATGGTTAATTTCTGTACACCTCTGAAGTTTGACTGTGAGGAAAATTAAAGAAATAATGACCACAGTATTCCCAGTCCCACACAAACTATAGCAATCTCTGTGCCCACCTCCGAGTGGAATCAGTTTTAGACTAGGTGGAGCTCACCTTTAAGAACCCTACTAAGCCACCTATACAGCCTGGAACTGAAATGATAGACCCCAGGAGCTCTTAGGTTCTAGGTATTCTATTATGCATTTTGTGCCTTTTTTCACTACTCAGGAGATTTATGTATGCACGAGTCAATATTACTTTTAGACATACACACTGACGTTACCTCTGACAAGTCAGATTAATCACTAGATGGAGCCATAGTCAAGAGCTCAAGACAGGGAGACATGAACTGTGACATGGTAACAGCACTCACAGTGACACTGTACTAATGATACATCTTGCCCAGACTAGCAAAAATAGTCACATACTGTGTACAGTGCTGAAGCTGCGGTGGTGCAGCGGTAGCGTTGTTGCCTCACAGCAAGAGGTTCTCCCATTCGATTCCCGGCTGGAGCGCCTTCTGTGTGGAGTCTGCATGTCCTCCCCGCACCCGTGGTTGAATGGCGTTCGAAAGACATGCATAGAATGGGCATGTCTTCGTTGAAGGTTGGGCGTCGTGCTGGTACCTCGGCACCGTAAAAATCTACTGCCAATCATTAGCGGACCGGAGTTCTGCTGTGGTGACCCCTAACCGGGAAAAGCTGAAACAACAACTGTGTATAGTGCTGATGTCTGATAGAGATGCAAGGGAGTAGAAATTATTGACAGCTTGCTGGTCTTGTATACACTTACACAAACCTCAACCCCCCTCCCCAACACACATACACACCACAGCAATGATCACCCCCCCCCCATTGGAAATCCAATTTAAACAGTAAAAATTTTAGGAAACATACTTCATAAATTTGTTAACTTTCAGAATGATTCAAAGTACCCTTCAAATATTCAACAAATTTTCTGACAGAGACCCTGATTTCCGGATTTCCTGACTGCCAGGAAAATTTCCTGATATGGTGGCACTGGCAACTCTACCCTGAATGTTTCGTGGGACCTTGAGCAACTGCAAGCCGAACCACACCAGTTTTCTTTTGGTACCTCTTCTTCATAAGCTTTTTGTATGTCTAGTAATGCTTACCTGGAACCTACCTTCCTCTCAAAACTACAAAATAAGGTTAATTAGCAGGTGAGAGCTTTTTTATCCTCCACTCCATACCATTCTGATTCAGACAGACAGCTGTAAAGGGTGTGTTTTACAATGCAAATTATGGCATTACCGTAATAGTACAATGGAGAGCAGTAGGACTGCTGAGCCAAAATAAGACTTTTTTGCAAAATCGGGGGTGTAGGAGGCACTTTTTGAAACACTGACCCCATTATACTGTATCATTCTCAAGGGATTATAAACCTTGGAAATAACATGTGCTATAGCGTCCTTAGAACCCGACGTTGTGGTACAGGGCAACACACTCACCATGTAACCTTGACACTACGTTTGATTCCGGGTGATGCTCCCAAATAGTGGGCTGGCTGACGTGACGTCGGGTAGACATTTAATGGCTTCCGGTAGAGAAAGAAGGAAGTGATTTACTAGCCTTGTATGTTTTTCATTTCTAGGTTCAAACAACTGAATGACGAAAATGTCACTTCTCCGATGTAATTTTTCCATATTATGCTGGCTCTTCCTGATCTTCTGTTGTGTAAAGGCCTCTGATTCTGATCTTGGTAGCAGCTTTTCTCTTTCTTCTGGCAACGGGGACAGGTTTAAAATCGAGGGCCGTGCTATCGTCCCTGGGGTAAAACCGCTTGATTGGATTTCCACTGCCCGAGTTTTAGTGGAAGGAGAAGAACATATTGGATTTCTTAAGTAAGTAAAACGAGGAGTTGGAGTCGGAGGTGCAGTCAGAGATGTACTGAACCAGTTTACAATGTCCTTCACTAAGCGTGTTTACATCAAGGTTCTCTGTTCTCACATTCGTAATTATATTTGTTTAATTTACTAAGGCTGCCTACCAGTTGCAAAAACTGGTAAATACCAGGATGAATTGTAATTGCCCTACTAGTTCCATCTGTTCTTGACAACGATACAGTTGCTTGTCACCTCCTTGCAAATTAATCCCAGTGATGTTTATGTACATATTTACAGGGGTAGTTCCTCCTTAAATATCGATCAATTTCAGAATCAACCCGGATGAAACGCAAAGCATTAAAAGTATGCAGACAAGTAAGCAACAGTAGTGTAGTTTGCATTAGTTATTTAGAAACACTGTGTATGTACATTCAGCTAACCATGCAGAGTAATGTGCACTGTCTTTAAAGTGACGCAAACTTTAGTAATTATTTTGAGAGAAAAGAAGAGAAAAGGTGATAGGGTTAGTATGTTAGGTGATATGATGTCCTGTGGTTGCAGCAGGAGCATCTGCCTTGGGTGCTTTCTGTGTTGCATTCTAAATTTGGAGCAAATGTTGATATCTGTTTAGGTCAATGGGGAGAGCTTGCTAAGGTGTAGGTGCTTGACAGGAGAATGCATGTGCAGTGTTGAAGAGTTTGGTTATGGGGATAAGGTTGCTGTTACTTGTGAGTAATGTATCAAGTTATGTGAGGGTTTTTTCCACGGGGAGATTAAATGTCTAAAGTTGGAGTAGTTTATTGGAGTGGAGATCCTAACAGTAGGTTTTATGAGTAGCCGTTGCAGGATGAGTGAGGAGTTTGTAATCAATTGACAGATGCTGCTGGAGTTTGTCTGGAGTGTGGTGGTGTTTTTTTTTTTTTCTTCTTGGGGGCAGATCTAAAAATGGGTAGTCCACATTGTGGCTGAGCGTGGAGAGCTTCTTTGCTGATGGCTGCTCTGGCTGGTTGAGGTAGAAACGGACAGATAATTTTTAGGCTCAGAAGAGGAGAGAGTATATTTTTGCTGTCACTCTATGTAGCCATAATTCTAGGTATTTGAAAGTGGAGGCTTTTTACTGTGTTATGATTGTGTATGTCAAGCATAGTCAAGTGTTTAGTGAATTTTCTTTGGAGTTCCAAAAAGCATTGCTTTGGTCTTGGAAGGGTTGAAAAGTAGTTTGAGCCATTGATGGAGCTTGTGTAAGTCTGACTAGAGTTGGGATTGAAAGTTTGGGTGAGAGTGACTTTATTAGTAAATGATCATGTCATCAGTATAGAGGATAACCAGTCCCCTTTCAGGGTTAGTGTTTCTCGGGTTTTACAATGTTTGTGAGTTACTATCCTAATGGCCTTTCTTACTCGTCTGTCAAGGTCCATTTGTCAGATATTTCAGCATGTCTGCCTATGGTTCCCTCTATTTTGATGCATTGTCATGTGCAAATGTTTTTGAAAGGGATTTTGCATAAGAGATTGCCAAGTCAACCAGTGGCTTCTGCTTGCGATTTTAATTTTGTGTTCGAGACGCTAACTCTTGCTCCACTTGAACCAGCACATCAGGCTGACGAGGTTCTTAACGTGGAAAACTATTTTACTGATTGTTCTGACTGCTGCAAGATTATTTGAGTTGGCAAGCTCTTATGGTGAGTAAACCCTGTCTCGTTTTCCACAGAGACAGGATTTGAGAACTAATCCTTCTTTTATGCATAAAGTAGTATCAGAGTTCACTTTAAGCCAAACTGTCCACCTCCCAGTTTACTTTTCTGAACCTAAAAATGTGGGAGAAATGATACTTCACATCTTGGATATCCAGAGAGAACTCCAGTACTATCTTGGCAGCACAAAATCTTTTGGATCTTTGGATCTTTGGATCAGTAGTACAATTTCCAAATGGTTGGCACTGCCTATTACCTTGTTGTTCTCACTACAACCAAACTATTGCAGGTAGGGTCAAGGCTTAGACCTTGTTGTTCTCACTACAGCCAAACTATTGCAAGCAGGGTCAAGGCTCAGTCTACTAGAGTCTTTTCTTTGTCTATGGCCTTTTGGAAAGAGTTGGATTCTAGAAGTAGCAACTTGGTCCTTTGTACGTACTTTTGCAAAGTACTACAAGCTTGATTCCTTCTCTAGGTTTAGATCAGGATTTGCTAGGACCATTCTCCAGGGGCTCTTGGACCCGTCCACCTCACAAATGTTGTAAGTTTGGGAAATCTACCTATATAGGTAAAGTTACTGCAGCAGTGATCATTCAGACATCTAGTGTTATGCTAAGTTTATTTACACAACAGTACTTTTCCTTAGTGTATGCATTTTAACTGCTATTTTGATACAATATTAGTTGCAGACATTGTTTTAGATCATAGTATTGAAATTTTTCTGTAGGTGCCAGATGATAGCAAATGAGGAAAACTGCACTAGTGCTTAAGTATGGCCAGTAGCTCAAATAGTCGGTGACATAATATCTGGTAAGATATTCTTGTGATTTCTTTTTCTTTTTCCTTTGAGTTAATGACTGTAAATTTGATGTATACATTCTGCCGGGATACTCTGGGATGTGTAACTTAGTTTTCAGAGAGACAATTTCACCCACAAACATGACACAAACATGATTGTTATTAGTTTGTACACTTTAGAGGTCTGCAGTTTGAAATGCATTATCAAGAAAGGGCACAGCTGGACCTCTCTAACTTTTGGCCCTTTAATGATAAAAGACATCTAAAGAATGGATTCATAGGTTCATAGGTAGGTACTAGGCTATCTGCCTGAAGGCATTTATAAGCCTAACCTGAATGTGTTGGGCTTTCACCGCTCCCTTAGATTAGTTCCCTGTGCCTCTATCCAGCAGAGCCACTGAAGTTATCCCCGGGGTAAACTTCATTTCCCATCCACTTGTCAAGGTTTCTCTTGAAGAGTGTTCATGAGGAGCTCTGCCTAATGTAAATTGGAATCTTGTTCCAAAGCATGGGAAGTCTCTGGGACAGGAATCTATCCCTCCAGCATGTCCTATTTATTGTTGTGGTGAGGTTTAGATCCCTAGAGCATGTGGCTCGAGGGGGATAAGGTTTTCTTTAGGTGAAGCATGTCCATCAAGTCTGGGTTGGACAAGGCCTTGTATGTCAGGCAGAGATCACCTCTGAGTAGGCGGTATGCAACTGAGTACAGCTGGAATTTCTTCATCGAGCTGCATAGGACATCTGTTTGAGGCCAGTGATCCTCTTGGTGAGGTACTTCTGTGGTCTTTCCAGCTGTTGCAGGTGTCTTGTAAGGTACATCCCAAATGGGGCATTGTACTCTATGATGGGTCTGATGAGTGATGAGTAGAGGGGCACAATGACCTCTTTTTTGATCTGGATGCAAACCTTTTTTTGATAAGGTGGGCCACGTAGAAGGATTTTCTAACCACTTTGGCAATGTGGTCATATTTAGGGCACTACCACCTAATGTGGTGGTTTGTGGGTACTTTGTTTTTTTCCAAAGGGGATGACTATGTACATTTTGGCATTTAGCTTGAGGCCATGATTTTGACACCAGGTATCCGTCTCAGTGAGACCCTTTTGGAGGATGTCTGTGTCAGCCGGAGAGTCAGATAGCCCCTAGTTTGCAGTCACTGCGAACTTGGTCAGCTATAGTCCTCCTGTGCTTGCCTGTACCTCTGAGAAGTATATGCCGAACAGGAGGGGTCCTAGGACTGAGCCCTGGAGAACGCCACTTGTAAACTGGTTTAGAGTCAGACCTAGCTCCCGCAACACTTACCATGTGGGTTCTGTCTGTGAGCCAGTTGGCAACCCATCTTGTGACGTAGGGGTTTATGTTCAGGCTGGTGAGCTTGTCTATAATACCAGAATGGGGAATGATGTCGAAGGCCTTTGCGAGGTCTAGGTAGGCTGTGTGTACCACCTTTCCCTCGTCTATAGCCTTGGTAACTGTCTCAAAGAAGTCCACCAGGTTTAGGAGGCATGATCTGCCCTTAACAAGGCCGAACTGGGTAGGGTCCAGTGTTTGGAGGTTCCCAATGTCTCTGTTAATGAGTTCCATGATGATGCGCTCCCTTGCCTTTCAGACCAAGCTAGTCTGGCTTATAGAGTGATAGTTCCCAGGATCTGCTGTGGCTCCACCTTTGTGGAGCGGAATAACCATTGCTGTGCGCCACTCTATGGGTACGTAACCTGTGGAGAGGCTGAGTTTGAACAGTGTGTTTAGGTGCGGGGTTAGTTCATCTTTGAGCTCGTGTAGGATGTAGCCTGGGATACTGGTCCCATTGATGCTGTGTTTTTGACTTTGGAGAGGGCTGTTTTAACTTGAGTGTCTGTGATTTCAGGGGCTCTACATTCTTCTGGTATGGTTATGGGCCCTTTTGGGGGTGAGAGAGGGGTGAAGTTTGCGCTGAACCTGTCTGCTAGGATGTTGGCAATATCGGTCAGTTCAGTGTATTTTGTGCCATTCTACACTAACTCTGAGCAGATCTGAACATTGCTATTTAAGATTCTTGACATAGCTAAAGAATGCCTTGTGGTTATCTTTGGAGTCCTTGGCAATTTTTCTTTCGAAGCTCGCCTTGGATGTTTTTATGAGGGATCGAAGTTTCTTGCGGATACTGATCAGGGATGTCTTCCCTTCTTGGGATTTTACTCTTTTCTGTACTAGTTTTCTCCTTCTGTTGTATAGCTTGTTTATGGCAGGAGTCCACCATACTGGTTTCCTTTTCTTGGGGTAGTGAGTCTTGGTTTTGCTTGGGATAGCATGGTCCATGCATTCTTGTAGGTGCCCTTTGAATGTATTAGTAAAGGATTTTGCAGCTTGGACAAGCGCTATCCTTTAGCATGGGGACTTTGAAACTTTCCACCTTGGTCTTAAGTAACATGAAGTTTGCTTTTGAAATGTTTTTCGCAGTGGTTTCCTTGTCCGGGGGTGTGGGCGGAATGTGGATATCCAAAGTGATTTGTTTATGGTCAGATCTAACCAGCGAGTGTTACCTTTCACCCATGTTGGTGATGACCAGGTCCAATATGTTGTCACCTCTGGTGGGAGTGTTGATCCAGGGCATTTTTAGTTTATAAGTTCTAGGAAATGTTGGGCAAGGGAGTTAGTACTTGAGTAGTTCTCCCAGTTAATGTTTGGGTAATTGAAATGGTGTTTGGTAGGACCTTTTAAATTTCCCAGTCTTTCCAGAAATGCGAATGGGGGTCCTGGAACATGGTGGGTGATCTGTCGCAAGCTACAATTTGAATTGCAGTTTTGCTCGTTGCTAGTTGCATGTGGATGATCTCTGAAGCATTGTGTTGTGCCACTAACCTGGAGGTGTGGGTATCCTTGATGAATATGGATACACCCCCGCCTTTTGTATTTCGGTTCGGGTTCTGTGGCCGAAATGTATGGTATGAGTTGTAGCGTGGTAGTGCTGGGGTGCTCTCTGGACCCATAAACCAGGTTTCTGTTACTGCACATATATTGATTTTCTCCATACTGAGGAGTGCCTCGAGTGCGTGCATTTTTAGGTTTAGACTTCTGGCATTGAGTAGCATTACTCTCAGTTTTTTGTTACTTGTGCTATTTACGGTGGTGGGTTTGTCTTTTGAGCCTTTCCTAAAAAAGGCACTATGGGGGTGGCAAGAGCCTTGGCCAGTATTCAAAAGCCTAAGGGTGACAGGTGCAAGCCGTCTCTAGTGAAGCAGCGTGGCTTGTCGATCATGTCATCCCAGGCGGACAGACACTGGATCCCCTTTGAACGACACCAGAAACATAGCCACTTGTTGAAGTAATTTTTTCTTTATACCGGGGGTATCATTCTTGGTCAGGGCAGGATGCTACTCAGGGCCAGGGTCATACCGGCCTGGGCTAGATCTGAGAGCTCTTCCATGTCTCTCTTCATGTAGTCCAGGGAGGTATGGCTCAGGTCATTCACAGCAACATGGACAATGACAGAGTCGTATTTGTACTTGTTCTGGAGTGACCTGAGTGCTTGTGTTTTCTGGCAGATCCTGGCACTTGACAGATAGCTAACAGTAACCTTCTCCTTATTCAGCCTAGTGAATGGCACGTCAGTGTGCCTGACTATAGAGTCACCTATTACTAGTATGTTGGGTATGTTATTTTGCCTTAAGAGCTGTGATTGCATGGCACACTGGTTTTGTGAAGTATGTGTTTCATGGTTTGTGTTGGGGGGTGGAGGTTGCTTGGTTGTCTGCTTTGGAGGTCTCTGTTGCGTTTGCAGATTTTTATTTAGAGCCTCTGAGTATGTTTTCGTGTATTTATGTGTGGTTTTGCCGGTGCTGGTTTAATGGGTCTGTGTGAGACTGATGGTGTGAGCCAAGTATTTCCCTTCTTCTCTTGACTGTCTGATCCAGCCTTGAGAGAGCTTAGCCTCCAGTTTGACTGTATAATTGCATCTCTCGCATGTATTAGTGTTTGGTGGTAGGAGAGGGTTGATGATCATTGTTTCAAATGGATGGTATAACTAGATAACACTATGCTTTCTTAAGCTACGTTTTTGAGGGTAATATAATAGTAACAGTAAAAGTAGTAGTGCAAAGGTTTCCACAGTGAGAGACAAATACAAGCAGGGATACCTGTGAAGAAAACTGTTCATATTAAATTGCTAATATTGTGTGTTATGCATTATATATGTATTATGGTTGAAGTAAACTCTGTCAGATGTGTGTTTCATTGACAGAGTTTATTGCTGTCAGTTTTATAATCACAATCTCTGTTTGCTGAGTGCAGGAGATTTCAAAAGAAGGAACTGTTCTTTAGTTGTATGGAATATGCTTGTGATTACAGTATGTGAATTTTTTTTAATGTCAAAACTTTGGGTGTACTAAAAGTTTTGGCATTAGAGGGTGGGAGTGCGCATGCAAGTGTTTACAGTTAGAGTAAGGGCTAGTTCAGTAACCAGGGATCCTACAACTCTTCCACTGAGGGTAGCCTTCATATCCCAGAGATCTTGCTTACCTGCTCCCCATGGAGACATTTGGGTATCGTCTGACCCTTCATCTGCCAGTATGGGATGCTATCACACATGACTGGTGGATAAAGTTACTGCGTTCCCTTTCTGCTCCCGTTGACCAGTGTTCTCCTCTCCTTAATGTCCCACCACATCAAAAACTTGTGGTGAGCCCTTTGGTCTAGAGTGCACTACTAAAAACAGCCGTCAAAGGGGCTTCACGTAATTAGTAAGGGCAGGGTTTTACTCTGGGATCACTTTAGTCTCTCCCTCCCACCCCCCCAAAACAAAATCTCTGGCCCATCCTCACGTGGGACAGCTTAAACCAATACATTGTAAAGGAGACCTTTCTGCTGATTACAGGGCTGTCTTTCTTTCTTTGTCTAAATGAGACTGGATGTGCTGTTTGAACCTTCTGGATGCATACCTGCATGATGAAGGTTGCTGGGAAATTCAGTTGGTTCTTTCACCTCTGAATAGAGGGCCATTATTATAGGTTCAGCACACACAAGATTTGATCTCATCACAGCCCCTTCTTTGTGAATGTTTTCTATGAAGGTTTCTTGTAAAGTAATGCACAGGATTATCCCTGAACTGGATACTTATCACTGAAACTGCAAAGCTTGTCTAAAGACTGTGTGTAAACTCTGTTGTGATGTAGCATGAGAGATTTGGATCAATTGATGGTATAGCCTGAGAGGGCTTGTAGGCCAGCGAGAGGGAGAATGTTGGAGGGGTAGGGGTATGAAAATGACCATTTTAAATTACCATTTTACATAACTGTACAAAATTGTCATCTTCTGACTTGTTCTGATTTATTGTCAGAAGTCTTAAGACACCTTAAAATGCCATGCCAGTGGTTGTGGAATTACAATGAAAAGCAGAAGTGAGTGAGAGCATCCCTGGTGAGTGCTGCATTGTGTATTAAGAAATCGTCCCATGTCCCATGTTGATGGTTGCTGTTGTCTAAATAAGTGAGAGAGAGAGAGAGAGAGTCGTTGAACACTTAAGGGAATTTTATGTACTTGAAACATTCCACATGCCAAGCCATGCTTAAAGTACTATTCTGCATATGCGGTGGTTGCAGCAGCAGGATGTGTGAACATCATAAATGTATGTGAGAGAGAGTCTAAACAGTGAAGGGAAATTTTGTGTGGTGCTGGAATATGTATGGCCACTATAGTTTGTGGAATACTTGTCCTGCATCTAGTATGAAAGCAATGGCTTAGAAGCTGTGTTTGTTAATGTGAATGATGTTTTTACAGGGCTTTCTGAATGCAGTTTAGTTGAGTTTCTGCATTTTGTAAAGCTGCTTTGATTAGTGTGACCGAGTAGTAGTACAATACATGGTACTTTAGCTGTCTAAATGCCGGTGTTTATTTTGTCCGTATTCATCATACGTATGAAGCTACGCGGGGGACTATATGATGCTGGTGATGAGTTATTCCAATGTTTAAATATTGAGGATGCTTCCACGATGGGGGTGCATTACTATGTTTTAGTATAGAGTATACCAGATTGACATATCTGTTGGAACCACCACAACTTTATTCTCCCAACAGAATTTTTGCACATCTTTGAGAACGGTATCTGGCTTCAGAGGATTAATTGGGTTGGAGTTTGCAGACTGACTCTTGTCTGTCCCTACCTCGGCTTTCACATGCTATAGGTTCATAGGTGTGTACTAGGCTAATGGCCCTGGAGCCTTTACAAGCCTGTCTCATAGGATTACTCTGGCATCATGCCACCCGACCTTAGTTCCCAGTGCCTCTGTCAAGTAGAGCCACTGGAGTGATCCATGGGGTGAATTTTCTATTTCCCATGCACTCATCAAGATTTCTCTTGAAGAGGGCCATGAGGTGCTCTGTTTGACATGTATGGGAAGTATATTCTATAACATGGGCAGTCTCTGGGTTATGAACCTCTCTCTCCAGCTTGTTCTGTTGATTGTGGTAATGAGGTTGAGGTCTCTGGAGCATGTGGTGCGGAGGGAATTGGGATTTCTTTAGATGTAGCATTTCTAACAGAGCTGGGTCAGACATGGCTTCATAAGTCATGCAGAGATCGCCTCTAAGTAGACGATATGAGACTGAGAATAGTTGGAATTTTTTTTAGTCTGTCCATATAGGACAAGTGTTTAAGGCCTAGGATCCTCTCTGTGAGGTGCTTTTTCGGCCTCTCCAGTTGTTGCAGGTGTCTAGTGAGGTACATGCCAAATGGAGCATTGTACTCGATGATTGGCCTAATGAGGGAAGAGTAGAGGGAGACATTGACCTCTTTCTTCCTGGATGCAAAACCCTTAGTAATGAGATGTGCCAAATAGAAGGACTTTTTGACCACAGTGGCAATGTGGTGGTCAAAAGAGAGGTTGCTGTCAACCTGTGTTCCCAAATCTCTTATAACGCCTTCTGTGTTCAGTGGACTACCACCGATGTGGTAATTCATGGGAATCGGGTTTTTCCTAAAGGGGATGATGAGACATTTTTTGGCATTGATCTTGAGGCCATGGTTCTGACACCAGTCGTTGGTCTCAGTGAGGTCTTTCTGTAGGATGCCAGCATCACTTGGGGAGTTGATAGCTCCCAACTTGCAATCGTCTGAACTTTGTCAGCCAGAGTCCCTTTGTGTTGATCTGGACTTCAGAGAAGTGGATACCAAACAGGAGAGGACCTAGGACCAAACCATGTGGGACTCCACTTGTGACTGGTTGGCAGTCTGACTTGGAGTTGGCTACTTTCACACTGTGGGTTTTCACACTGTGGGTTCTATCTGTGAGCCAGTTTGCAATCCACCTAATGATATAGGGGTTGATGAATAGCTTAGTGAGTTTTTCTATGATTCCTGAGTGGAGAGTGGTAGCAACGGTTTTGGCCAGATCAAGGTAGGCTGTATGAACCACCTTGCCATCATCAACAGCTCTGGTGACTGACTCAAAGAAGTCGACCAGGTTGAGCAGACATGATTGACCCTTCACAAAACCATACTGTGCAGGATCCAGAGTTTGGAGATTCCCTGTATCCTGGTTTATTAGGTCCATGATGATGTGTTCCATAGCTTTACATATCAGACTTGTCAAGCTAATGAGGTGATAGTTCCCAGGGTCTGTAGTTGCTCCACCTTTGTGGAGAGGGATGACTGTGGCAGTGCGCCACTTGGTAGGGACAAAGCCTGAGGTGAGGCTGTGATCGAACAGGGCACACAGGTGAGGTGCAAGTTCACCCTGTAGTTCATGTAGAACACAGCCAGGGATATTGTCCGGTCCCATAGAAGCTGTATTCTTGGCCTTGGACAGTGCTGTTTTAACCTGTGCAGCAGCAATACTGGGTGCCTGGCAGTCTACTGGTATTGTGATTGGTCCTTTGGTGGGGCAGAGAGGGGTAAAGTTGGCACTGAATCTGTCGGGCAGTATATTGGCAATATCTGTTGGCTCGGTATAGGAGGTACCATTGTGCAGTAGCTCAGAGCAAATCTAGGTGTTGCTGTGGAGTTTCTTTACATAACTATAGAAGGCCTTGTGGTTGTCTTTACTATCTGCTGCAGTGCTGTTTTCATAGCTAGCTTTAGGGGATCTCAACTTGTTGTTGAGGATGATAAGGGAGTTTTTCCAGTCTTGGGACTTCACCTTATTCCGCATCAGTTTCCTCCTCCTGTTGTAGAGTTTGTTTGTGGCAGGTGACCACCAAATTGGCTTCCTTTTTTGGAGGAGAGTGTCTTTGTTCTTTTGGGTAGGGCGAGATCCATGCATTTGTGTACGTGTTCGTACAGTACATTGGTGTATGGCTTGGCAGTCATGCAACTATTCTCTGTTTGCATGGGTGCTGTGAAGTTGGCCACCTCTGTTTTTAGGAGCCCAAAGTTAGCTTTGGAGAAGTTTTTCATGGTGGTTACCTTTGCGGGGCAGGTGGGAGGGATGTGGATTTCCAAGGTGATTAGTTTGTGGTAGGATCTAACCAGGGAGGAGTTGACTAATGGTGTAGGGCAATGGTCTCCCATGTTAGTAATGACCAGGTCAAGGATGTTGCTACCCCTAGTGGGGGTAAGAATGAGCTGGTCCAGGGCATTGGAATTAATGAATTCCAGGAATGTTGGACAAGTGTATTGGTACATGAGTAGTTTTCCCAGTTAATGGAGGGGTAGTTGAAGTCGCCCAGTACGACAGTGTTAGGTTGGACCCTAATATTCTGCAGGGTGCTTAGGAACATGGAGTGTAGGTCTTAGGACATGGTTAGGGACCTATAGCAGGCTACGACCTGAATCGCTGTCTTACCCAATGTTAGCTGTACCTGAAGTGTCTCTGATGCGTTATGTTGGGCTACCAGTCTGCAGGTGTGCACATTCTTTATAAATGTGGAAATGCCACCGCCTTTGGAGCTTTGGTCCAGGTTTTATGGCCGAAAAGTGTAGAGTGAGTCATAGCCTGGCAGTGCAGGGGTGCTTTCTGCTGCCTTGAACCAGGTCTCTGTTACAGCACAAATGTTGAGGTTCTCCATTTTAAGGAGTGCTTCGAGTGGGTGCATTTTGAGATCTAGACTTCTAGCATTGAGCAGCATGACCCTCAGATTATATTTGATTGTAGCTGTTACTGTGGTAATTTGGTCTTTGGAATACCTCCTAAAATCGGCACTATAGGGGTGGCAAGAGCCTTGGCCAGTATCTGGAAGCCCAGGGGTGACAGATGCAGGCCATCTCTGGCAAAGCATCGAGGTCTGTCAGTCATGTCATCCCAGGCAGACAGATACTGGATCCACTTAGAATGACACCAGAAACATAGCCAATTGTTGAAATCCATAATTTACTGCTTGTATTGTGGTATCATTCTGGTTGATGGTAGGAGGCTGCTCAGGGCTAGGGTCTTACCCGCCTGGGCTACATAGTCCGAGAGCTCCTCCATGTCTCTTTTCATGTAGTCCAGGGAGGTATGTCTTAGGTCCTTCACACCCACATGTACAAAGATAGGTGCCTCAACCAACAAGCACAATTATGACTGAGTGTGTGCGTTATGTGGCGGATCCTGGCACTTGACAGACAGCTGATGTTACTTTCTCCTTATTCAACCTAGTGAGTGGGACATCAGTGTGCCTCACTATCGAGTCACCTATGACTAGTGTGTTGGGCGTGCTGTTTTGCCTTGGGGGCTTTGGTTGAGTGGCACACTGTTTAGGAGAGTTATGTGTCTTGGGATTAGTGTTGTGTTGTGGTTGATTGCGTTTCTGCCTTGGAGGTCTCTGCTGTTTGGGTAGATTTTTATTGAGAGCCTCCGCGAAGGTGTGTGTGTGTGTTTTTAAGCGAAGGCATTGCTAGTGTGTGTTCTGGAGGGCTATGTGTTCCATGTGGTGTGTTGCAAGTGTTGACCTTCTCCTCTTGACCAGCTATCCCAGTCTTGGCTGGACAATGTGTGGCTTCCAGTTTGGATATACAAGTGCATCTCTCGCAAGTCTGTGTGTTGGGAGGTAAGAGGAGAGAGTTGTCAGTGTACATGAGGCAGTTGCTACATTGCCTCAGTATGCCAAAGTTCACCAGGTTAATAGGAGAAAGCACAGGGAACTGACCTTTAGACATGCCTGGAGGGGTGGGCATTAATAATAAGTACTGGAGTGGTTTCCTTGTAGAACGTTTAGTGCTGGTAGCACTTTTGTGTGCTACAATAATTGCTACAAGAAGTCTGGTAAAGTGTTAGACTAATAAGCAAGTAAAAGTGCAGGAGAGGAGAAAATTAGCAGATCTAAGGGAAAAATTAAAGAGCAGACTTTTTGGTACCGCTCAAACTTACAAACAGTCCTGGATACAGCCAATCTGTATCTGGATTAGACTAATTTCAGGAAAGGCAGGAAACTAGAGCAAATGTGGGCTTTTAAACCAGAAAGTTGAAAGAGATGGAAAAAAACGGCCAAACAGCCAATAAACTACAATTTCTGGGCCAGAAACCACTCCTCTTGTGGTAGATAGGCTACCTAGTTCTTACCACTCCCACTGATAAGCTAGAAGGCTTCCCATCAGCAAATAAAGGCTTGGGGGGGGGGGGGCTCAGAAGCTTACAAACAGTCCTGGATACAGCAAGTCTGCATCTGGGCTAGCCTAGTTACAGGAAAGGCGGGAAACAAGTGCAAACACGGGCTTTTAAACTAGAAAGAGATGGAAAAACTGCCCATACGGGCCAATAAACTACAATTTCTGGGCCAGAAACCACTCCTCTTCTGGTAGGCTACCTATTGCTTACCACTCCCATTGATAAGCTAGAAGACTTCCCTCCAACACAGAAAGGCTTGGGGGGGGGGGCTCAGAAGCTTACAAACAGTCCTGCATACAGCAAGTTTGTATCTGGGCTAGCATAGTTACAGGAAACAAGCTTAGTTTTTTTTTTTTTGTTAGTAAAGTGGAAAGAGAGAAAGGAGAAACAGAAGATAATTCAAGGTTAAGAACCTAAGTGGGTTGGCCTTCTCAAATGTTCTCTCTGTATTGGGTAGAATGAACTAATGACACTAGACTGAGAGGAGAGTCCCAGATCAAATTTACAGTAGGGGTGGGCAACTGCAAAGCCACCAAGTATAAGAACAAAGACACCAATAGGGAGGGAGGGCAGTAAACAAAATCAAACACCAAGAAAAGCAATCTATAGCAAATTAATAAATGCAGCAGTTCTGTTGACTATCACTTATAGCAGATTAAGTGCCAAAAAATATACTTATAGGCTATCTGTATCCAGATGTCTATTGAATCAGTCACAGCTTGGCCACCAAGAGCAGCTAATATACTGTCTAACATTTCCTTGTGTTAAGCAGAACTCTAATCATTTAATGTACATGCTTATATAGCTTTTGCCTGTTATACCAAGTATATATTGACTTCACAATGTCCATGTATGCAGTGGATATATGAAGTTTACACACCCCTGTTAAAATGCCAGGTTTTTGTAATATAAAAAAGTGAGACCACAATAAATCATTTCAAAACTTTTCCCACCTTTAATGTGACCTATAAACTGTACAATTCAATTGAAAAACAAACCTGTTCGAGGGGGAAAAATATAAAAAACAAAAAAACATATAATAAGCTGGTTGCGTAAGTGTGCACACCCTTAAACTAATACTTTGTTGAAGCACTTTTTGATTTAATTACAGCTTTCAGTCTTCTTGGGTACACAGCTGCCATCAGTTAGAGACTCTGGTTAACCCAAAATAAAGTTAAGCTATCCTAGTAGGATTTTCCTGACATTTACTCAGTTGCCTGCTACAGCAAAATCCGTGGTTCGCAGAGAGCTTACAAAGCATCAAATGGATTTCATTGTGGAAGGGTATCAGTCAGGAGAAGGGTACAAAAAATTTCCACAGCATTGGATATACCATAAAACATAGTGAAGACAGTCAGCAAAAAGTGGAGAAAATATGGGACAACAGTGACGTTGCAAAGAACTTGATGTCCCTCCAAAATTGATGAAAAGATGAGACAAAAACTGGTCAGGGAGGCTGCCAAGAGCCCTACATCAACACTGCAGGAGCTGCAGGAATTTCTGGCAAGTACTGGTTGTGTACTACATGTGACAACAATCTCTCGTATTCTCCATATGTGTAGGCTATGGGGTAGGGTTGCAAGATGGTAGCTTTTTCTTACACTGAAAAACATCCAGGCCTGGCTAAAATTTGCAAAACAATACATCAAGTCTCCCAAAAAGCATGTGGGAAAATGTGTTATGGTCTGATGAGACCAAGGTTAAACTTTTTGGCCACAATTCCAAAAGGTATGTTTGGTGCAAAAACAACACTTTGCATCACCAAAAGAACATCATCCCCACTGTGAAGCATGGTGGTGGCAGTATCCTGCTTTGGGTTTGCTTTTTTTCAGCTGGAACTGGGGCTTTAGTCAAGGTGGAAGGAATTATGAACAGTTTCAAATACCAGTCACTTTTGGCCCAAAACCTTCAGGCGTCTGGTAGAAAGCTGAAGATGAAGAGGAATTTCACCTTTCAGTACGACAGTGGCCCCAAGCATACATCCAAATCAACAAAAGAATGGCCTCATCAGAAGAAAATTAAAGTTTTGGAATGGCCCAGACTTAAATCCAATAGAAAATCTATGGGGTGACCTGAAGAGGGCTGTGCACAAGAGATGCCCTCTCAATCTGACAGAGTTGGAGCACTTTTGCAAGGAAGAGTGGGCAAATATTGCCAAGTCAAGATGTGCCATGCTGATGAGACTCGTACCCAAGAAGACTGCAGTAATTAAATCAAAAGGTGCTTCAACAAAGTATTAGTTTAACGGTGTGCACACATATGCAACCAGCTTATTGTACATTTTTTTATTTTTTATATGTTTTCCCCCTAACAGATTTGTTTTTCAATTGAATTGTACAGTTTATAGGTCACATTAAAGGTGGGAAAAGTTTTGAAATGGTTTATTGTGGTCTCATTTTTTATATCACAAAAACCTGGCATTTTAACAGGGGGGTTGTAAACTTTTTAATCCACTATATGCTTGTTATATCACTGCTCTTGAACTGTACTTTGATAACCCTAACCCATGTAGAATGTGTTTATTACTTTGACATGCTTTATACCTCCATGTTGTAATTACATTGTATTGTGCCATTTTACCTGTATGGTAGTGGCTGAAAAGGGTCTTGAATCAGTCTAATCTTTGATACTGTGATTTGCTGTGAGTGTAATGGGGTATGTTCTGGTGGGAAGGGTGGTCGCCTTGACTGCTCAGGAAAATATTTACTAATTTAGTCTGTTGGGTTGTGTTTAGTAATCACAAGGTCCTGGTAAAATTGTCTGAAGATGTTCAGGGTTTAAATAATTCCCATGTTTTGCTGCTCTGTACTCGGATTGAGCAGATTTTTTTTTCTGTTAAAGATTTGTTGCTGTTTGAGTCTCCATACCAATAGGCTGTGACTGTTGTAGGAGATATTAAATAAGTGGAACTGTATTTTTGTAGTCTAGAAATTGTTGCATGTCATGGAAACAAAAGATGTGAAGTTTAGGTATGCAAACAGGCTCTGGGAAAGCACTTAAATGTGTCTTGGAGAATATAAGTTGATCTCTGAGATCTGTCTTAAATTTGGGTTACTCAGAGCACTAATGACATACTGCACTTTCAGTAGCAGAGTGACTTAAGACTGCTGTTTTTCTTTTTTGCCCCCCTGCTATACTGATAAGAAGAACATCCCTTGGAGAATATAAGTTGATCTCTGAGATCTGTCTTAAATTTGGGTTACTCAGAGCACTAATGACATACTGCACTTTCAGTTGCAGAGTGACTTAAGACTGCTGTTTTTCTTTTTTGCCCCCCTGCTATACTGACAAGAAGAACATCCCTTGGTCAATCGGCCCATTCATTCCCATTGCTTGGTGAGAGCTAACAGAGCAGGGCTGTCACTGATGCAGCTATCTGGGTGGTATGTACGTTTTTGGGTATTCTCTGCTGTCCCTCTGCACATGCACCCACTGAGGCACAGGGGAGGGGCATGTGCTGGGCTTTCCATGAAGGATATCCCTTCACTTCCACAAAAGTTTCTGTCAAGCAACCTTGCTCTCACTCCCCGTCTTTTGCTATCACAAGTGGTGGTCTCTGCCAAACGGAGCCCACCCCTCTGTGCCTTTGAATGTGTGCAAGCCCATCTTCCAGGAGAGGTGAGTGGTCTGTGCCTCTTCTTGCCTCCTATATCTTCCTGGCTTCTTCAGTGGGGCCACTAATCAAACTGGTTGTTTGTGTTGTCAGTGCTCCATCCGTGTGTGTCACAAAATCAGGCCAAGGCTGCAGTTTTTGATGCATGTCTCTGTCTGTCTGTGTGTGCGTCTCTGTCTGTGTGTGCGTCTCTGTCTGTCTGTGTGTGCGTCTCTGTCTGTCTGTGTGTGCGTCTCTGTCTGTCTGTGTGTGCATCTCTGTCTGTCTGTGTCTGTAACACTAGAAAGGGGACCAGGGCAAGAAAGGTAAACTTGTTTCATTTGTAGGTTTAAAGAATATGATAAGAGGAGGTCTCTGTTCCTAGTACCAGGACTAATGCTGTAGGTGCTGGGATTGTATTTCACTTAAGTTCCCAACCGTATTCCCATAATGAACTGTGGTGCAAAGTCTGTCCAGGTATTTACTACATGTACTTCAGCTCAGGTGGAGAAAGATAGCTCCAATTTGCATTTCAGTTTTTGTCTAGACAAACTGTTAAAAATGAGTACATTTTTTTTTTACTGTATTGTTTGCTGCTCTTTTCCTTTTCTTGTTTTTGCAGCATTTTGCTTTTTATATCTGTCAAACACTGCCCCTTTTCTTTTGTGCTTAACCCCACCCCTCTAATTTTTATCACAGAGCTCATTCCAAAATTTCTTTACCATGTGCAGCTGCCTCCAGAATGGATATTTTATGTGGCAACCTAGGTTGCCTGGACCAAGATTGCTTCAGTTCTGCTTTGCTGAAGGATTTCAGGATTGATGGCTGTGGTCATTCCATTTGTACCTCATGTTGGATATTAAAAGTGGGTGCTTCAGTTTACAGTCAGCAAAGGGATAAAAAAACTGGAATCCACCTTTATTAACTGAGTTAAGTGCTTAGTGGTTTGTGTTCTCCAGTTGGTTACGATGTCTGCAGCCAAAACTGCCATAGGGTGGGGGCACTACAGTAGGCACACAATTTAAAGGTGTCTGGTCATCTGAGTTAAATCTCTATGTCTGCATTCTTTGGAGGAGGGATAGTCTGCTGACAGTGTCCACTGTTCAGGACTCCCTTCCTCAGGGAGTAATAGACATCTTCACGGACTGCATGTCAGTGCTTTGGTATGCCAGCAAGCAGGGCTGGGAGGTAAATTTAAGCCCCTGTGAGAGAAGGCTCTGACTGTTTAAATTTATACTATCCAGTTAACTCATTCTCTCCAGATTAGCTTTAAAAAAATGTTGTTTTTTTAATTTCCAGTGATTATACCGTGAGCCTTTTGACAAAATCGTGTTCAAACAAATGTCCCTATCTCTAGAATCATAAGCGTTATTAAAGTCTAAATGGCAATCCCTTCAGTACTTGTTAGTCTCTACAGTGATTCTGTTCATTGAGTTCACAACCTAGATTTTATAAATCGCAATAAGCACAGTAAATGTTAATTTTTGTAAACAACTCGTATCTTAATAACTACTCGATACATGCTTTTAGCAACATTTTGTTTATTCACTGGTGAGCTTTCGTAGGAGACAGAGTGGTTCAGGTTCAGTTTTCACAACTTGGTTGTTGAGAAGCCACTTAATCTGTACTGATGAGGATACAAAAAGTCTGAAACATGGCATGTCTGCAGTTAGCAGAGTTTGGCTTTATTATAGGATCATAGGAGGTTACTAGGCTAATGGCCCTGGGGCCCTTACAAGTCTAGCAAAGAGTTTATCCCCAAAAGAAATCTCAGTCAGCACCTGTAACCCCTGTCAGTGAGGGACACAGGTGGAACCCCTGGGACAAATTTGTGTTTTCCCATCCACTCCTCAAGGTCATTCTTGAAGAGGGTGAGCGAGGTACTCTGTTTGACGTGTATGGGAAGTTATTCCAGAGACTGAGCAGCCAGCAGGTTTTGTTGATGTTGCATATTAGATTCAAGCCTTTTGAGCAGGTAATGTGTGAGGAGTTAGACTTACGGATATGGGGCATCTCTAGTAGGGCAGGGTCCGAGATTACCTTGTAAGCGAGACACAGATCACCTCTGAGCAATCTGTACGATACTGAGTAGAGTGACAGTGATTTGACCCTGTCCACATATGACAGGTTTTGGAGGCTATGGATTCTCTTTGTGAGGTATTTCCTTGGCCTTCCCAAATGGTGCAGATGTTTGGAGAGGCACATCCCAAACAGGGCGTTTTACTCAATTATTGGTCTAATGAGAGAGGAGTATAGAGAGGTAATAACCTCCTTATTTTCTGGATGCAATCCCTTTACTTATAAGATGAATCAAGTAAAAGGCTTTTCTGACCACTGCCGCTACATGATGGTCGATGTGAAGTTATCAACCTGAGTGCCCAGGTCTCTCACCACAGGTTTTGTGCTTAGGGGGTTGCTATTGATGTGGTAATCAATAGGGGTTGTGTTTTTGCAGAATGGTATGATGATACATTTTTTTTTTTTTTTTGTATTTAGCTTGAGGCCATGATTTTGGCACCAGTCATTAATACAACAGTGAAGATGCGTCTGGTGGCCCAGAAAGGAAAATATAACAAAGGAGGGTAGATTTTTAAACAAATTTATGAAAATGTGTGGTATGGAAGATGTGATTTCAGTACTAGGAGTTTGGAGTGAATTTACACATTGCTCCCCAAGATACAAAAACTGGGAAATGCTAGAGAGAATTTACATTTCACAGGAACATGCACATTTAAATTGAAGGTCTTGATATGCACCCAATAACTGTTTCAGATCATGCGCCAATAATAACTAAAACAAAAACGCAGGTTAATGAAATAAAAATGAGACACTGGTGCTTTTCCACCTATGTGTTGAAAAGAGAGGAATTTGAGGAATGGGTAGTGGAAATTATTTAGGAGCTATTAAAGAAGACAAACTTCTTTTGAAAATATAGCCAGGGCATGTAATAAAGTGGAATTTAAAAAGAGGATGGAAATAAAAGAAAGGGAGATATGGTTAAGAAGTAACAATAATTATTCAGAGAGACTGACAAATGTTGAAGTATTGCAAAATGGGGGGAATCTCACAAAATAACAAGAGGAGCGACTGCAGAACGCTAAACGGAAAATAAGGGATTACCTCAATATTATGCATGCGTTTAGAAAGATTTCTGTTAAGCAACATTTATTTGATAACTCTATAGCACAAAAACTTTTAGCACAATGACTCCGGCAACAGAAAGTAGAAAGGGCTGTCACCAAGCTTAGGGAGCCTTTAACAAGGAAGACAACAAGGGATCCTGTAGAAGTATTAGAAATATTTTGGAAATTCTGTGAAAGTCTGTATAAAGCAGAGAAATGGGGAAATCAAGAAAAGGTACAAATGAAATGTTTATGGAAGTATTAAATATGCCAAGGTTAGAGGCAGAGGAGGCTCAATTACTAACAGTTAGGATAGGAGAAGATGAGATAAACATGGTGATGTATAACAAATCTACAGGAAAGTCTCCAGGAACAGATGGTATTCCTGGGGAAGTATGGAAGGTAGGAGGGAAAAAAAACTGATAAAGATCTGGAGGGTTTTGTTTAACAGTATTTTAAGAGACGGAGCAATACCAACATCCTAGAAGAAAGCGGTAGTAGCTGTTACACCTAAAGAGGGTGAAGAACCATCAG
This sequence comes from Protopterus annectens, assembly GCF_019279795.1. NCBI lineage: Eukaryota > Metazoa > Chordata > Ceratodontiformes > Protopteridae > Protopterus > Protopterus annectens. Next base: position 417,587,654 of record NC_056737.1, on the reverse strand, counting down.
ATCCAGCTTCATATAGGCCCATCTCAATGCTAAATCATGATTATAAAGTGTTTGTCTATAATGGCTAAAATAATGGCAAAGGTGATGACTTGACAGATATGGATCAGTATGGTTTTGTGGAGGGAAGGCAAACATTTGACAACATTAACAGAACAGTGATGATCCAGAGGGAAGCAGAATGTAAGAAAATACTACTGTTGGTGGTGGGTATTGATACAGCGAAAGTATTTGACAGAGTAAGCTGAGACTTTATGAGCAGAGCAATGGAAGCATTTGCATTCCCTAATAAAATTATAATGTTGTTTTAGGAGGGATGAGGGATCAGAGGTGAAAATTAAAGTGGATGGGGTCCTCTATGATAATCTTTGCTTGAGTAGAGGAACCAAGCAAGGGTGTCCTCTCCCCCTTTTGTTATCTGCAATATATTTGGACCCACTGGCAAATAAAATAAGGGACATAGAAATTGAAGGATATAATTGGTATGGTAGTCAAGAAAAAGCTGGCTCTATTTGCAGATGACATTTTATACCAGACAAAAACCAGAAAGGGACTGTACAGTGGTGTGCAACATATTGAGACAGTTTAAACCTTTTTGGGATACAAAATTAATGAAGCTAAAACAAAAGCAATAGCGGTAAGTTATGTACTCGCATATGAATTGGTTCAGCAATATCCATACTTATGAGGAATGATAAAATGAAGTATTTAGGAGTATGTATTAAACATTATATTCAAGTGGCAGCTAAGGATATGTGGGAAGAGACTAAAAAAAAAAGATAATACAAAAACTGAGAAAATAGAAGCTATGTTATATGGATATTGATAGTAAGATACAAGTAGTTAAAATGTTTTAGTCCCTTTACTCTTATACACAGGTCAGGCATATTTTTATCAACCAGAGAAGAAGTTGTGGCTAGCAATTAATAAAGAGGTGAAGGTTTTTATCTGGGAGGGGAAGACGGCAAGAGTCAAGTGAGATAAGCTTATTCTTCTAAAAGAACAGGGCAGAGTGGGATTTCCCGAGATGAAGGGATATTTCAGAGTAACACATTTAAGGCTCCTATTCATAGCACAAGCAGAAAACTATAATTCAAAGTAGAAAGAGATGATGATCAAACAGGGGGGAAGCTCAAGTAACAGGGTGAGGTTGGGATTTTGGATGCAGACCTTCAAGAACAACAATAATCATACCGAATATTATATTCAAAAAGTGGCAGAAGGTATTCTTAGAACTAAGCCAACTCTGGAATGGAGAAAAGAGATTCTCACAGTAGTGATGACTGCAATTAGGGATACAGACAATAGGCAAGAGGTGGCGGGACTATATTGGAGAAAACTGGCAAGGAACCAAGGTATTGGGAGCAAATAACTAGAGAGGGAAAGATAATAGAATGGGAAGACACCACAAATGTATTTGGACTGCAGGACAGAAACTGCTTTCCATATCAAGGACTGATTAGACTATAGGCAAACAGAAAGAAACTGGGGGGGCCCTAAATGAGACTGGCACTGGTGGAGTTTTTAGTAAAATATAGAACAGAAGTTGCCGTTAAAGGAATAATTAGTAGAGCGTATAAAATATTGCATGATAGCTGTAAGAATCAATCAGAGGTAGTTAGGAAGGATTGGGAGTAGAGACTGGATAAGCAATTCACAAAGAAACAAGGGGGGGGGGTTATGTAGGTTTCCCAAACATTCAACAAAATGTAGACGATTTAGGATCTTTGCCCGGAAGTGTTTACATAGGTATTTTTATACCCCAAGCAGACTCCAAATAATTTTTCCTCAGGCAGACTGCAAATGTTGGAGGTATGATGGGGCAAGAAAGACAACTGGGAATATATTTTCTGGGAGTGTAATGAGCTGGCAGACTTTAATGATTCCCTGCAGACTGCTCTGTCGGAGATGCTGGGTGAGCAAATTGAAGTAACTAGGGAAATGATTTTTTTGGAATTGCCTAGAAATAGTAAGGCCTTGCTGAGTCTAATTATGATGGCTGCCAAAAAAAGCAATTACTAGAAAATGGAAATCAAAGCCTAAACCAACTTTATTAGAAGTAGTGAAGGCAGTAACGGAGATAAAATAACTGGAACTGGGATCTTTAGAAAAAGGTAGAAGTAAATTACATAGGAAAAAATGGGAAATATGGGATCAATACATGCAGAGGAGAAACAAGGTTTAAAAGAAGATAGGATGTGAATGAGCTATGTAATGGTTAACTGACAATGACTGGATATGTTAAAAGTGATGTATAATGTTTGCAGCTACAGTTGTGTCAGCACAGTTTGCAATGTATGCTTGCAACTGAGATTTTGTCCCTATGGTTTATTTTCATTTATGTAAATATAAGATTACTTATGTCATACTTGATAATTTAATAAAGATATTTCTTGTTAAAAAACCTTTAACCATTGTGCAACACCCACCCCCAAATTGTCAAGGATTAAAACTCCTGTATTGGAGTCCCATGGGATATATGTAATTGGTCCCTTAAAAGAGCATACCCGTGTTTCAGGTACATAGCTAGTGAATGTCCAAGACTAAATTTCTATGGTTGCATTCAGGTTAATTTACTGACAGCCCTCTTCTCCTAGCATATAATTCCTCTACCTGCGAGAAATGCATCTACATTAGTAACCTGGAGTCCATGCACTCTCGCTTCACAGTCAGTACTCCTGACAAAGAGGAGACTGCCAGCACAAACACCACACCACTCAAAATCACACAGCCAAGCACAACACACCTTCACCTATGCAGAGGGCCTCAATAAAAACTTACCTAAACAGCAGAGACCTCCAAAACACACTCACAAACATTCCACACACAACACCAAACACATCACACACAGCAGGCCACATACCAGCGTCTCACAAGCACAGCCCATAAGGCAAAACAATAAACCATCACAGCACACAAGGCATAGCAGTAAACCAAACATACTAGCTATTAGCAATTCAGTTGAGACACACTGATGTCCCCCTCACCAGGCTCAGCAAGGAGAAAGTCGTGGTCATTTGTTTGTCTGGTGCGACAATCCACCACATCACACACACACTTAAGTCTCTCCACAGCGAGTACATGTATGACTCTGTCATTATCCATGTTCGTGTGAATGACTTGAGACATACTTCCCTGGACCATCTGAAGAGAGACATGGTTGAGCTCTGAGTATGTCTCAGGCAAGTATGACCCTAGCCCTAAGCAGCATCCTACCTTCACCAAGAATAGGTTTATAGGTGTGTACTTGGCTAATGGCCCTGGAGCCTTTACAAGCCTAGCCCATAGGATTACCCTGGCATCGTGCCACCCGACCTTAGTTCCCAATGCCTCTGTCGAGTAGAGCCACTGGAGTGATCCCTGGGGTGAATTTTCTATTTCCCATCCACGCATCAAGATTTCTCTTGAAGAGGGCCAGTGAGGAGCTCTGCTTGACATGTATGGGAAGTCTATTCCATAGCATGGGCAGTCTCTGGGTTATGAACCTGTCCCTCCAGCATGTTCTGTTGATTGTGGTAATGAGGTTGAGGTCTCGGGAGTGTGTACTGTGGAGGGATTGGGATTTTTTTAGCTGTAGCATTTCTGACAGAGCTGGGTCAGACATGACTTTGTAAGTCAAGCAGAGATCGCCTCTAAGTAGGCGATATGAGACCGATAATAGTTGGAGCTTTTTGAGTCTGTCCATATAGGACAAGTGTTTAAGGCCTAGGATCCTCTTTGTGAGGTACTTTTGGGGCCTCTCCAGTTGTTGCAGGTGTCTAGTGAGGTACATGCCAAATGGGACATTGTACTCTATGATTGGCCTAATGAGGGAAGAGTAGAGGGAGACGGTGACCTCTTTCTTACTGGATGCAAATCCCTTAGTAATGACGTGCCACATAGGACTTTCTGACCATAGAATGATACCACAATAGCAACAAAACTAATTGACTTCAACAATTGGCTTAGTTTCTGGTGTCATTCAAAGGGGATCCAGTATCTGTCTGCCTGGGATGACATGGTTGACAGGCCTTGATGGTTTGCCAGAGATGGTCTCCACCTGTCACCAGTGGGATTCCGGCTACTGGCCAAGGCCCTCGTCTCACCCATTGTGCCTTTTTAGGCAATGCCCCAAAGACAAATCTTTCAGCATTAAAGATCTGTCAAAAATTGAAGATCGTGCTGCTTAACACTAGGAGCCTTAACCTGAAAATGCAGTCAGTGGAGGCTCTCCTTGCAACTGAATGAGCTGATGTCTGTGAGGTCACAGAAACTTGGTTCAGGGGTGCGGAGAGCACCCTTGCCTTACCAGGCTATACATCTTTCCACACATTCAACCCCAAAATGAGGTTGAGAAGACTAAGAGTGGTGGAGTCTTTATCTTCATTAAGGACAGGCACACCTCCAGACTGGTTTGCTAGCATGATGCACTGAAACTACTCCAGGTGCAACTGATGGTTGGCGAGACACCCATCCAAGTTATAGAGTGCTATAGACCCCCCCACCCCCATGACTCAGGACATCCACTGCTCTTACCTGGATCTACTTGACTCCATCAAGGTACCCCCCAACACCTCGATCCTTGGTGACTTCAACTACCCCACCATAGACTGGGTGAACTATTCCCCCAGGTGAGAACATTCTGGACATGGTTCTCACCAACATGGGTGACCGTTGCACCACTTCCATAGTATGTTCCTCCCTGGTGAGGTCAGACCATTCGAGTTTTTGGTGGAATATAAGTGCATGCCAGTGTAATCCTCCTCCCTTACCAGTAGCCACTTGGTACACCAAGTCTACCATCATTGTCTTTTTTATCCACTTCTGTTACTATTGGAGCTTCTCTTGCCATTAATATAAGTACGCTTTTTTTTCCTTTATCCCAGGTACTCTGCCGAATAACCATCCTGAAAACATTTCTTCATCAAATTAACATGTTCAATTCTTTGTGTGTCTCCTGTAGCATAGCTATTTTCACTGTACATTTTTAATATAGTTCACCACTCTTTTTTTGTTTTGTATTTATCTGTGAGACCATTAAAGTTTAAGGATATTACAGAAAGAATCACATTCTTTTGGGATTATTCCCACCTTTTATATATAACAGTTTTTTGTCAAAGGTCTAATTCCAGCTTTTGTGTTACATGCATGCACTTTTGGCAGGTTAATCTTTTATACAGTTTTCTTGTCATCTCTATTGGAGTCTATGTCCGATCTTGCAGAACTTTTTGTGTTACTGAAGACCCTCAAACGTAAAGTACACACGCACCCTATCCCCCCCAAAACCTATTAACTTAACACACAAAACTATGTACATCTTCAAATATTGAAAGTTTTACCCTCCTAATAGGAAAAAAAGTTCCAAACTGACAGCCACACACAGACTCGAGCTGAACAGAAAATATAACCCATGCTAAGACGCATGGTAGAGCCTGTGATTCTATTAAAGGACAACCACATCTACAGACTCAAAAAACATGTTTATTTCATCATGGTTTGGTGTTTCCTACATTTTAACACCACTCTGGGACTATTTAGAGCTTTTTAGATTTTTTTATATGCAATTTCTGACTCTGACCACATGGGGTCTGGCATCTTGAAATTTAGTCTGCCTCTAAGTATTCCAGAATGCATTGTTTGTCTCCAAAAATTGCATCAGATCTGCCACATTTTCCCTAAAGCTCCTGTCAGTCTACCGATTTTACAGGCATTCACTGCTGTGTTATAGTCACCTACTTTTGGTTAAAATGTTATCCTTTTTCAATGACTACTTCAAACACAAGTAGTGCAAATGCTACAGAACAGAATTGAAAAGTGCATTTTATTGCTCTTTCTTAGAAATGCCAACTTACTTCTTTTATGCAGGCTGAAATCTAGTCCTTCAAGGTATCTCCCCTCCCCCTTCACACCTACCTTCCCTAGCTGTCAAAGAGCTAAGGGTAATTTGACCCATTATCCGCATGTGATTGACAGCTCACAGCAGGTGGCCAGACTAATGTACTGTTTTCTTGTCAGCCTTTCCTTCCTTACAGTGGGAGATTTTGTTTTTGTTGCACTCCTTCTGTCAAATTTAGAACCAAGCTCCATAGCACTGGGAATAATCACTGTTTGGCAAAGCATCGAACTCCCACTTATTTTTCCTTCCTGTTTGGTTAAATAGCTAACAAATGATGCACTATAAACATGAAATATTTCACAGACTTGCATGACTGCACCCACATGCTTTTTTAAGTGGCAATTTAAGAAAATTACGGTATTGCATACTTCTTGTAATCTGATGTAGTGTTGTCGATTAATTGTGACAGACATCTGCTTCTTATGTAAAAACATGCAATTAATGTCTATGCATGGTCATTGCAAATTTATGCTCTTAGTTTTTGCAGCTGTTACTGTGCTTCTGCTTGTGCTTTGTCACATATCGGTAGGGCTCTTCAGAAAAGTGAGATTATAGTTTGACATTTTGCTAGGTTGAGTGGGTTGGGCAAGGCAGCTCTGGCATCACAATGTGGGAGGTCCACTGGCTCTTCTATACAGCATGCAAATCAGGCGAGCATTACATCACTTTGGGGGAAGAAATGTCCCCGGTAGCTAGAGCAAGAGCTCTGGCAGATGTGACATCATAATTTAAGAGCCAGCTAGAGGTTTTTCAACTTGGTTTTCAAAGTGAAAGTAAAACAGTACAGAAAGGCAGGAAGCCTAACGGGGAAAACAGTTGAGTGGATTAGTTTTTAAAGCTGCATGGGTGATTTTTCGAGGCTGTATCAACTAATGGACTAAGAGACAGCAGGTTGAGCAATCTGCTTTAATATCTCATTGTTGTCCTTTAAGTGGTGTTTGGATTTGCTTTATCTGTATAGCTCTCTCAGCTGGGAAAACACTTGAATGCTTTTAGAAAAGATTTTCTCCAAGCCATTTCTCTTTATCAGATTGTCTGTGAGTGACATGAGAACCAGATACAAAACTGTTTACTTGAAAAAAATATAGTATTCAGTGTTTTCTTTTCCTGATTTCTGTTAAAACTTGTTACTATGTAAATCTAATGGCCTTAACCTAGTCTTTCCCCTATGCAAGAATGAGAAAAAGCACACTCATATTTCTTTTGTCATACTCTCATAACCATATTTTTTTTTACATTGCAGTACCTACATTTCTTAAAACTAAACAAGGAGAAAAAGTGAAGGGAGAAAGAAACAAAAAGAAAAAAAACAGGAATACCTATTTATGTTATCCCCATTATACTTAAAAATAACTAACTGAAAAAAATTCATAACATGCAATGAAAATTGTGCACCACTTAAATAATACTGTAAGAAGGAATTTTGTTTTACTTGCAGTTAACTTTCTCCCTCCTCTTCCTGAGTATTTTTCTGAACATTGATGACATGAAGTAGGGCATATACTTGAGTCCCCTGCGAGTTTAACGAATTTCAAAAAAGTCCAATATTTTCACATTTTCTTGTTCTGTTCCTGTTCTTCTCCATCTCCCAAACCTTGTCTCAGATTCATTTCCAGTGTACTCTCTGTTATAGTCAACTGCTATGCTTTTGTCCCCTCTCTCTCAAGCATTTCTGTTGAAGCACTGGGAAGAGTTTCACTGGCACAGTCTCTCTGTGATCTTTATTACCATAGGTTCATAGGTTAGGTTCATAGGTTGGTACTAGGCTATCAGCCCTAGGGCCTATACAAGCCTAGCCATAACAATTCCCTGGCTATTTCTTCCCACATTATTTACTTTCCTGGACCCCTGTCTAGCAGGGCGACTGACGTGATCCCTGGGGTGAATTTCCTTTTCTCCCATCCACCAGAAGAACAAGAAGCAGAATCTCCTTCCATTTCTCAGCTCATTTTTGTTGGACAAACTTTTGTATTTTTTCCTTGGCGTGTACTTTATCAAAAAATGTTTTTGTTCCTCCAGGGAGAAATATTTTGAAGATAGCTGAATACAGCAGCTTGAATTTCACACCTGCTTCTCAACATTCTCTGAATAATGGAATAAATGGCTTACAATCAAAATGTCAAGGTGGCTTTCCTCGACGGTTAGAAGGACGAACACGGAGTGGCAGAGAGGCAATTCCTGTCGACTGTGATAAGGAGATTGTGTTCGTAGTTTGGAGCATCAGTGTTTTGAAGGACATCAAGCTACAGTGGGGGGGGGGGTCAGGAAAATTACCCTTTTCCTCACTGTAGTTTGATCTTGGAGTTAGAATGTATAAGTAGTGGAGGGTGCAGGGGGGCTTGCCTCTTGCAAAACGGTAGGACATTTTACACCTCGTAGCGGATGTTCTTTTCAGGATGGTGAGTGGTCGAATGTTGATTCTTTTCTTTGATGGAATTGACATTCTAAGCAAGAGTCGCGATTCTTTTTCGTTGTTCTAGGTCGGGGATGTTGATGGGTCGAGGTAAGTCACCACAACATTTTGATAATAAACCGGAATAAATTTATTCCGCTTCTGCCTGGTGTACAATGAGTAGTCATTCTTTGTCTGTCTGCCACAGTTTTGTCAGAATCAACTCTTTCTGCTGGTAAGATTACAGGAACATACGCACAATGTGCCTTTTCAATTAACGATTCCTGTTGTGGAGTACCAGTCCTGTTGCTTATATGTGCTTTCATGAAATTAATAGTCTGTCCCTTCTAGCTTCTTGGGTACAGCAGAAAATTTCAGGTTTCCCCTACATGCTCTGTCCTCTAATTCTATTATTTTTCAAACATCTCTTCTTGTGCAGTCTCATATTCAGCCAGCCTTTTCATCATTTCGACCTCTGAGTTTTGCAGTTTTATCACCTTATCTAAGTATCCGTTTAAAGCTTCTTCCATTTTTTTCCAGTCTTTTATTGTTTGAGTTGGAATAATCCATCAGTGTTTCATTTATTTTAGATTGGTCTGTGTGCAGCTGCTTTATACTTTTCTTAAGGGTACTGGAAGTCGTGTCTGGACCTTGCACTTCTTTTTGCTGAACAGCTACAGTACTTTTCTCAGTAAGTTTTTTTTTTGTTACCTTTTTGTAGCTTATTTTCATTTAAGTCGTCTGTATTTCTTTTTTTTTTTTTTTTTTTTCTGGCATCCAGGCAGTACACTGACTAGCCAGTTATTGAAATTTACTCAGAAGCCCAGGTCCACTGGCTTTCTGTGCTAAGTTTCTGTTTTCACACTGGGGAGCTAGAATTAAGCTGTTACTTAGTGTGCAGCTGTTTTGGAAGTCCTAATGGGTTAAAGTCTCCATCTCATAGATGCATGGTACAAGGTTTGATACCAACCTCTGGTTATTGACTAGGCTGTTCAGGGCAGTTAGTCAAGTATTCCTCTATGATCTGTTATTAAGAGAAATGTGAAAATTATGATTATGTAAGTAACTAATATATAAACAATATGTAATGTCTGTGCTGCAGTATACAGAGGTCAATTATCAGTACAGATTGTTGCTCTTCTTGTAAGCTTTAGGATGAACTTTTTTTTTTCCATAACATGTCTCATGGGTTTGGGCTTGATTAAATAAATATGAGGAAGCAATATAAAACGTCTTGAACACTTCACTAGGATGATCCAGCAGAGAAATGCTTGGAGGCATCACCAGGGTTAAGTGAGTACCACCGCCTAGTGACCGGTTGCATTCTAGGGGATGCTGTTTCCCTTGCTGAAAGGCAATATTACTGTTTGTTAGTGCCTGACAAGTGATCCTTCAGTCAGACAGTTGTTTGCAAGCTGTTCCAGCTTTGGGGCAAGAGTCATTGCAGACTGTTTGCATTTTGACCATTACCAAATATAGAAACTATTTCCCCCCCCTGGCCCGTTCATTTGGTGGATGTCCCAGGAATTCCTGTGGCCACCTGGACTCCTTTACACTTTTTGGCATTTCCAGTGGGGATCCTTTGTCAGAAAACTGGACTCCAAAGGTAAAAGCCCTCCTTGTAGCTTCTTACTCTCTCTTCAGCAAATGTTTTTCCATGCTTGTATCCTTCCTTCTGCTGAAACATTGTATGGTTATAACTCATATCTCAGGGTAACATTTACTGTCTCAGCCACAGAGCTTGCCTTCTCCAGTTTTATTAGTTGCCAGTAATACATTCTTGTCTGCATTAGTAGTGTATGCCATCTTATCTTCCCAAAGGCTAACAAATCAAAGGCTATAAAAAGGTAAGTGGACTTGTTACTCATGCTCAGTAGGTAGAAGACTAGACCTTATTTTCAGTTACTGTTTCTACCATATTAGAAAGTTTTTCTGAGATCTTTGATTCAATCCTGAGATACTCTGTTCAAGTTCATCTTGGGGCCATTTTGAATGTTTGGGTGACATTACTATTTTTCCTTTGCATTACTCGAAGTATGTAGTCACACTGAGATCTGAGGTCCCACTGAGATTTGTACTTTTATTTTCCCCAAAGAAGCTATAAACAATTTGAAGTACGTGTCATGGAAGACCTTTCTAAGTTTCTAATGGAAGTTATTTCTGCCAGAAAAACTTGTGCTCTTTAAAAATGTTCCTTCATGTTTGGTATTTCATAAGGATAAGGTCACAGAGAAGTAATCCTCATTTCATGTTCCAAATTAGCCACAGAGGAAAACCTTAACCAGGCCATTTGTTTACGTATTTTTTTTTTTTTTTTTTTTTTTTTTTTACTGGAGAATTCTAATTGGGGATAGTGTTTACTATATTTGAACAAGCACTTGTAATTTTAGATTTTATTTGGAGAATGAAGGATGTCTTTCCTTATCACTGCTGCAGTATTCTTTACTTTTGGGGTATCCTACCAAGGATAGCTGATCATTCAGCCAGCATACCAAAGCATTTGAACCTTCCAGGTGTCATATCTTATGTCCCATGTGCAAGGTATAAGGTACATGCGTGACATACACCGAATCCTTAGAACTTCTTTGTCACCAATCCAAATGCTACCTCTGAATTGAGTCCGTGAGGTGCCTTCTAAAGATAAGTGCTTCTTTGGGGTTCCTTACTTTTTTTCTTCTCATGTCGTTAAAGAAGGGAAAATGTGAGTGTGGGAGGTAGATTCCCCAGAAAGATAGACGCAACAGTGCCTTTTTTGCTTGGTTGCTGCACATCATACATAGTGTGAGATTTGTCAAGTATTTGTTCCTAAGACTACTACATCTGTTGTCCCTCTGTATTTAGAAAACGAGTGTCTGAAGTTTTTGTCTCTGGGTACCATAGCCGAATCCGCCTGCCCCGAAGTTCAGCTACCAGTTAAGAAAAAAGCCAAGAAGGCTTGCACCGATCCTGCTGATGTTCATCCTCCACCGGACATCTCCATCAGGTTGGGTGAAGAACCCAAGGACAGTCTGGTGCCAACTTCAGTTCCCTCTGCTGAGACCCAGTTGGAGGCCAACACAGAGCTTTCTAACTGCACATCTGTCAAGGCTGTGCATACATCGGGTGTAGATGTAGAGGGGGAACTACAGCTGATTTTACCTAAGGGGCCTAGGCCATTTCCCAAAAATTAGTTAGGCAAGAGGTAGTCCTGATACCTCATTGAATTTAGACAGGGATCTGAACCTCCTAGATTTGTTAAAGCAAGTTTTCCTTTAAAAAAGAAACAACCACACATATGGTTCCTGTAGCAAAGGATCCATCTGAAGTAGTTGACTTCATTCATTCTGCACATATGGGTATAAGGATCCGATTTGGATCCGAGCCAGCAAAACTTTTCAAGCATCAGCTCCGAGCTCCAAGCTCCTCCCTTACCTATATTACATCACTTCCTCCTATCTAGCCCCAGATCTTGTTTGCCACTCTGAGTCAGCATTGTGGTCTCTGAGCTCTAAGCAAGGTGGTAAGGTTTTTTGGTCTTTTTGTGATAGTTGAGTGTGAATACCTTTCCCTTTTTTCCTCCCTTTGCATTTGATCGTCGTGTTAGTTGTAAAAAAAAGTTATAAGTGTTTTTGTTTGTGATACTGGTTTCCCGTCTAGGCCCAATCCCTGTTTAAGTGTGTGTGTGAGTGGGCCGTTAGGGTTTTTACTGTCTCTACTATGGCTGAACAGCCCAAGGTTCTTTTTAAGAAGTGCACAGAATGTGGTCACAAGCTCTCACCAGCCGATGGCCACACTCTGTGTGTTCTATGTTTAGGGGTCGCCCATCTGTCTGCATACTGCGACATTTGTTCAGGCTTTAACCCTAGGGCTTTGAAGGATCGCCAGGCTAAGCTTGTGGCTAAGGGTCTGCTACCATCTTCTGCCCTAGAGTCTGCCTCGGTTTCTTCCCCAGCCAGTGATACTGTGCAGGCAGGGACTCAACCTCCCGCCAGGCCTGCTTCATCGGAGTTGTCCCAGAGAGGTAGGGACAGAAGGGATAAGGAGAAACACCACAAGGAGAAGGACAGGCCCAGAAAAAGATCAGCGGACAGGGAGTCTTTCTCCAGCCCCTCTTCAAAGGCACCCAGGTCTCGTTCTCCTCGGCTCCGCTCTCCCTGTTTCTCACCGGAGCCAACAAAGCCATCGGAGCCGAGGCACTCCCCTCAGATCCGGCCCAGACCCGAGTCGGTCGCTTCCTCCAGGTCGACTCTGGGTGTCTCCGACCTGGATATGGACAGGCTGATGAGGAGGTTCATCCAGAACCAGATTCAGATGGGGGGTCTTACCAGGGCCCTCTCCCATTGGAGAGGGTCCTCCTTCAGCTATGTTCCACCCTATTGCTCCTTCCCCGATCCGACCCGGCGCTTCGGGGTTCACTGGTCCGAGACTTTTCGGAGCTGTTAGGTTGGCGCTGATGGTTCTCGTTTCCTCGACGCCGGCCGTCACCTTGAGTTCCTCGGATCCTATCTCTGATCTAGGAGACTCTCGGAGCTGTGGTCGGGGAGTTGGACCCGAGGGTCGAGATTTCGCTCTTTCGGATCCCATCCTCGGTGCCCGGACTACCCCTCCGTCGGCTCCGATCCCTGCTTCGGTGCCAGGGAGAGCTTCTTCCTTGCGTTCTACGGAGGTGTGCTCTCCATTGGCGTTCGGGGCAGTGGAAAGGGTTCTCTCCCAGGGGTTGAGACCACAGCTCACCTACTTGGATCCTATCCAGACCCCTCTGAATTTGCATTCTGCTCCCATTACCCTGTCTCAGGGACAGCCCGTGCCAAAGCAACCCCCAGGTTGTTCCCCTCAGGGGAACCCCTGGAGGCTTACGAATCCTCTCCAGAGAGTCCTACTGGAGAGGAACCTCGTAAGCGCAAGTGTAAGAGGAGGCACTTGGACTCCCCTGAGTCCATTACCACTGATACGGACTTGGATGAAGGAGAGGGTTTCCCCAGATCACCTACTGAGGATGTCTCGTTCGGAGACATTATGGAGATCTTCCACCAAAGAGGAGGTTGGTCAGCCCCCAAACCCTCTGCGGATGAGTCTGTATTCCTGGAGGCCTTTGGTGCGGGCCCATCTATTTCCTGGGTCTCCCCTGCAGCGGACCCTTTGGTGGACCTCATCACCACTAGGGCATGGAAGGATCCTGACACCGTAGAGCCTATACCCAAAAGGCCAGACAAAATTCTTTCCCCACCGTCAGACAGGCAGGCATGGTCCAAAGGCGCCCCGGTAGACGCTTTGGTGGTTGCAGCTGCACAAAGAAGGAACTGGCACAGGAGAGTTCCTTGGTTCATCCACCAGACAAAGAGTCCAGGTCGATGGATCGTTTCGGGAAGCGCATGTACTCTTCGGCGACATTTTCTATTCATGCGCTGAATTACTTGGCACATGTTATCCGACTGCAGCGAGACCTTGTATCGGAACAAACTGAGTAGTCCCCGGAGTCTCTGTCGCAACAGGACAAGCAGTCTTTCACTGCGAAGATGACTACACTGAAATCAGTGACAAATATCTCTATGCGTCTCCTCTGTCATGCTACGGAGGGAGCCGCTAGAGCTGCTGGTACAGGCGTTGCCTTGAGGCATCAGGCCTGGATCAGGCTGTGTCAGTTTGCGGACCCCTTTAAGGCGTCTTTCATCAATGCCCCTTTCGATGGATCATCCCTCTTTGGGAAGACTGTATGTGACACCCTAACACAGAGTGAGAAGGACGGAAAGACTTTGTCAGCCGTCGGAATCCGCTTCTCTAACCCCCAGAGGTCCTATTCCAGGAACCAAAAGGGGCAAAAGAAGATGTGGATGTTCATCGTGTTACACTGCTGCAGTCATCACACTTGGGTTATCTGCTGTCAGGCGGTCCCGCAGTCGGCCCGAGTTCCAAAGTCTTGGTCCGGCGTCGGTTGCTGTCGCTTCTTCCCTGACGTCAGTGCGACAGGGGTATAAAAGAGGCAGCCGATGCCATTTTCTTCAGTCTTTCTTGCCGCACGGTGCCCGAAGCAAAAGCAGTTCGCAAGTGCCGGTCGGCCGATTCCTGAGATTTTCAAATCGAATTTCAGACCGAAGTCTTCAGTAAAGCGAAGTACCCCGTTGGGGAACCTTTTCTTGCCTCAGTCCGATGTCAGAAAAAGTTAATAATTGCATTTCTTGTGGGAAGCAAATACCTCATAAGGATTTTCATTCTTATTGTATCCCTTGGCTAGGCCCAGACCACGATGATACAGGTTGTTGGTTTTGTGCTAGGTTTAACAAACGAACTATTAAATGTCTGTTTGATTTTGCCCGACATTATTTTGGTAGAAAATTTAATTATACCATGCCGTCGGAGCAACCGACGACTGGGATGCATAAAAAGCACAAAGATAAGGACAGGCAGCCGAGACCCAAACCAAACACCGAGGCCTCTGCTAGACCAGTCGCCGGTTCTCCGGTTTTCAATGAGACGCCTACGCAGCCCCTGATGACTGCTGAATTAGAACCCCAGCCTGCATCTGACTCCCAGGCGGACACTGCAGGGCCTCAAGAGCCTTTATCTTTAGGCCCTTCCGACTCCATGGCTGAAGGGGATTCCGGTGCAGTTGAAAGGCCGTCAGTTGCTGAAGGTGTCTTCAGACCGACTATACTTACTGTTAGATCCTATGCAAAACTGAAAACTCCATTAAAAGTAAGGAAGCCTGTACAGCAGTCTCCAGTGCAAGGCCCCATGCCTAAGAAACAGATGCTTAAGATGGCTGAAAACTTAATTACCCTAATCAGGGGTTCCCATCCCCCACCTGACAAAAGGCCTCGACAGGAGGAGGACTACGCTTCCTCTGACCAGGTTTCCATTTCCTCAGATTCTTCTGAGGAACAGGAATACTCTTTTTTTTTTTTTTTTTTCTCTCCCCCTTATGAAGACTCTCTGATGCTGAAGAGTCTATTCCTTCAGCATCTCCCCCAGAAGACTACTCTTTTGGGGAAACTTTACATACCATGAGGGAACATTTCCACTGGGAAGGCCAGGATTACTCTGATTCTAAGAAAAGGCTCCGAGAGTTCCTCTTACTACCCCAGCACAGACCCCTTGCTATTTCACCTGTGTTAGACATTGTGGATGATGTTTATTCAGAATCTAGCCTTAACCCAGATTCATTACCTCCTGCACCAGCCAAACCAGACAGATACTACAGAGTCCCTGACTCACTTAAATTCCTGTATAAAAGCCCTGTTGCTGACCCAGAAACCATTTCCCAGGGTCCCAAAGGGGTTAAGGCCTCCATTGCTAAAAATCCTGTACCATCTGAAAAGGGATTCTAGAGCAGTAGACAGATGGGGAAAGAAAGTATATACCTCAGCTACTCTAGCTATGCGGGCCTTAAATTGCCAGTTTCACATGCTGAAATATCAACAATATTTGATGTCTCAATTAAAACAAAAAATGAGCACACATACAGAGCAGCCTGATTACAAGGAAATGCAAGATTTGTTGCATGCAGCAGAACAAGTGGGAAAACATACTTTGCAATGTGGATTTGATTCATTGGAAGCTTCTTGCAGAGCAGCTGTAACAGGGTCTGTCATTCGTAGGCATGCTTGGTTAAAAGAACAAACTTTACCTGATCATGTTAAAGCAAAGTTATTGGATGCACCCTTACAGCAGAATGTTTTATTTGGTGTGAAAGCAGAAGAGGTTTTAAAGAAAATGGAGGATAAGGCAAAATCTATGCAGACGGTCAAGGATTTTTTACAGGTTCAACCCCCTCGTTTCAGCAGAAATTGACCAACCAAAAACTGGTCCTTTCCAACTTCTGACAGACCACAGAGGGGCAAATACAGATGCCCAAAGGGCAGAGGTCAGCCACAAGGCTCTTACAAACCACGACAATGGGGTGCCACAACCCAGAAAGGAGGAGAAGACAGGTCTCAAACTATCAAAAGACAATCACAATGACTTACCCCTCAGACTGCCAAGCAAATCACTCTTGGCAGCTCACTTGGAAGGAAAACTTGCACTTTTTGCAGACAATTGGCACATCATCACAAAAGACAAATGGGTCCTAAATATTGTAACTCAAGGATACAGGTTCCACTTTTACACTTTACCAAGGATAAAAGGAATGCCAAACCTGCCATCAAATCAATGGGCAGAGGCTCAAAGACAAATTACAGCACTCATGGACATGAGAGCCATTCAACAGGTTCCTACACAGGAGCAAGGACAAGGATTTTACTCAAGACTCTTTCTGGTTCCCCGAAAGGACAAAGCCTGGAGACCCATTCTGGACCTTTCAATTCTAAACACATACCTGGAAGTACCCAAATTCAAGATGCTCACACTACAGCAACTTCTTCCCATGCTGGGCAAGAAGGCTTGGCTAGTAACGTTGGACCTCAAGGAGGCATACCTGCATGTCCCTATCAGACAAAATTGCAGAAGATGCCTCCGATTTATAGCAGGTACAACTCATTACCAATTCTCTGCACTGCCCTTTGGCTTATCTACTGCGCCCAGGATCTTCACAAAATGCCTGGCACCAGTAATTGCATACTGCAGACAAAGAGAAATCCAAATATATCCATACCTGGACGACTGCCTTATTCAAGCAGACAGCAAGGACATTCTTTTAAAACATCTGGCGTTTGTAAAAAAAACCTACTAAGTTGCCTAGGGTACACAGTAAACGAAAAGAAGTCAAAACTAGTGCCCTCACAAGACATAATATTCCTGGGTGCCAGCTTAAATACAACGGCCCAGATGGCTTATCTCACGTCAGACAAGCAAGGACAACTGACTCAATACTTCAAAATGATGGCAACAAAGACCCAACTCCCTGCAAGAAAAATTCTGCAGGCCTTGGGATTCATGGCATCTTGCATACTACTAATACCATATGCCAAACTGCATATGAAGAAATTACAATGGTACCTGAAAAGCGTATGGACTCAACACAGCCACAGCTTGGAAACAATAATACTACTAATTCCCTGCCTTCAACAGGAGTTTCTATGGTGGGCTCAGGCATGTCACCTCAACAAGGGACAACCTTTCACCTTGCCCACAGCCAGGCAAACAATGACAACAGATGCATTGGATTACGCCTGGGGAGCACACATGGCAGGACAGTGTATTCAGGGCAAATGGTCTGCAGATCAAATGCATGTCCACATCAATCAAAAAGAGATGCTAGCTGTACAAAATGCCCTAACAGCTTTCAAGGACCTCCTACATCCAGGGCAACTTCTAATAAAGACTGACAACACCACAGTGATGTGGTACATAAACAAACAAGGGGGCACACATTCCTACCCCCTATGCAGGCAAGCAATGACCTTGTGGAACACAGCACTGACCTACCAAGTTCAACTACAAGCACAATTCCTGCCAGGAAAGAAAAGTACATTGGCAGACGAACTAAGCAGAAATATCATGGATCCTCACGAGTGGAAACTAGACCCACAAGTATTCACAATGATAACTCAAAAATGGGGGAGCCCAGACATAGATCTGTTTGCCTCCTCCCAAAACTACCAACTGCGAAGGTTTTGCACAAGGACATACCACACACTAGCTTGGAAAGTGGACGCCCTCTCATTCAGTTGGAAAACACTAACAGTGTATGCCTTTCCTCCTCTGCCTCTTCTGGCAAAGGTGCTGCTAAAAGCCAGATTAGAGAGGCCACAAATGATACTCATTGCTCCAGACTGGCCATGCCAACACTGGTATCCAGTATTAAGGAACATGGCTCAAGGCCCACCATGGATTTTACCTCAAATTCCTCACCTGCTGACTCAGCAAAACAATCAGATTCTACACAGCCAGCTCAAGACTTTAAATCTGGCTGCATGGCAGATTATCTAAACAACCAGTGAAACACTTCTCTCTACAGCTGTTATGGATGTCATTCTGGAGGCCAGGAGACCCAGCACCAGGAAAACCTACTCAGACAAATGGAAAAGATTCTGCGCCTGGAACCAGGCTAAAGGCCAAAATCCTCTTGTCCCAAATATTCCTCAGATTCTGCAATATTTAACTGAGATGTTGCACAAAGGCCTTTCCTTTTCATCTATAAAGATCCACGCATCAGCTATTTCAGCTCATTACAACACGGATCCTCCTATTTCTTCACATCCATTATTAAGACAGTACCTCAGAGGGGCTAAGAACATAAGACCGCCCCGAAGAGCACCAACACCAACTTGGGACCTCAGTTTTGTTCTGGAAAAACTTACACTACCGCCCTTCGAGCCAGCTTTTTCAACTGATTTACAATTTTTATCATGGAAAACTGCCCTGCTGCTAGCAATATCTTCAGCACGAAGAGTCTCAGAGCTACAGGCCCTAATGGCAGTGGAGCCTTTCATCATTTTTCATGAAGACAGAGTCTCTTTACAAACTAACCCTTCCTTTATGCCAAAGGTAGTATCCAGTGTGGCTCTAAACCAAACCATTCATTTACCCACCTTTTATCCAAGCCCCCAGAATAAAGGGGAAAGGCTCCTACACTCTGGACATTCACAGGCAATTACGTTTCTACTTGGATAAATCAAAGGTTTCCAGAAAATCTGATCAGCTCTTTGTATCCTATGCTGCAGGATCTCAAGGAAAGCCTATATAAAAACAGACCATTTCAAAATGGATAGGACATTGTATCCGTTTCTGCTACACACACCATGGGAAGCCTGTACCTCGTAACATTAGGCCTAATTCCACCAGGGCTACAGCAACATCAGCAGCCTTCCTCAGAGGGGTACCAACCAAGGATATTTTGGAAGCTGCAACTTGGAGTTCAGTGCACACCTTCACCAGTGCACACCTTCACCAAGCACTACCACTTACCTCTATACTCAAAAACCAGCACTGGCTTTGCCACTGCAGTTTTGCAGGGCCTACTAGCTTCTCCAAACCCTGTTTAGTACCAACCGCCCAGCCTTAGCTTTGGGATTCAACCCAAGTGAGATGACTGCAGCAGTGTAACACGATGAACATAGTACAGTTTTGTACCTACCATAAATGTAGATGTTCGAGTGTTCACACTGCTGCAGTCCAGATTACCCTCCCACCTTCCCCTCTTCTTACCTGGGTTTTATCTATAGCTCCCTGTTTATACAATCTCATAACTCATTAACCCCGAGTACCTTCTCATGGTGCCTCTGTGCTTAACACCGAGCGCGCCATGAGAAGATAAGAATTCCATTATGTTAACCCGGAGTGCCTTCCAACAACGCAAGTAAGTTTACAACCCTAATTTGAAGGTATTTTTGAAAAATAAGTTGAGAAAGTAACTGAATGTTGTCGGTTACCTTCTCAACTTAGGATTTAGAGTGGAGTTACCTGATGGTCCTATTGGACTTTTATAAGTAAATCGGGTGGGAATGCTCCCTGTGTATTCTTATCATTACAGCAAGGAGTTTCCTAAATGAAGCGGTGGCAGCCAATCAGATTCGTACATAACTTGTGTTACGTGACTTTTAGGTTTTAGTAGCGGCAAAGAAATCCTTGATTTCCCTGTAGTGTTTCATTTTAGCGGGTAAGATACTGTGAAGTAGCTTCCTAAAATTATACTGTTCATATTCACTCAGAATGGACATAAAAGTTTGCAAATCTCTTCACGGACAAGTTCAGGGTTCTCCCGTCTGTGATCAGGACGCAGGAGAAGAGAACAGATCATCTTGTTGGCCTCACACTTGAAAAGGTTTGTACTACTAACTTTCATGTAAAGTTAGAAAGGTCACACTTGTACAATGACCGAAGCATGCCCCTTGCTGCTCTTTGAAGGAGAGCCCCGTCCTGCTTTTACAGAGAATTCCAGATGTGCCACAAAGGTTCGTAGAGATAGAACACTTCAGGGGAACTTCTGGTTAAACATTTCATCAAAAAAAAAAAATGAGCCCGACCTCCATGTAAAATAAAAGTGCTCATCTCGGCTCGTAGTACACTTGAATGGAAGTTTATCTGCTGTATCTTTTAATAACAAGGCCTGTAATTTCCTGCAGGCATTCACAAGCGCTCTGGATTTTTGTTACAGCTGGCTCTGACTGTTGTTCCTTTTGTTTGTTTGCCTTTTTTTTTTATATAGACTCTCTTATGGTGCGATTGTTTCAAGCACATAGATACCAGAGCAATGTGATTGTCAGGTACAGCCTCTGGGCTCCCTAAACTGTCTGCACTTAGGGATCCTCTTTCCATAGGTCCTGAGCCTTATTGTGAGGTGTTGCTGTGCAAAAGCAAGTGATATTCGCTGCGGCAAAGGATGAAAAGTTTTATTACTTTACAAAAAATGCACTAAACCTTCAGGCAGAATGTGTCTATATATTTTTTTGTGTCCCTTTGAGTAAGTAAACATTCAATGGACATTCATGTGCATTTTTTGTGTGACAGTTGTATATCACTAGTTTTGCTAGCTAGCATTATCGAACTTGGGTTGATTTAGGTGTTAGAGTCTTATAAAGCATTGTTACGGAACTGAGTAGTGTGTGTAATCTTCTTTTGATTCAGCAACAACAAAAAAAGGTATTAAATGCAGAAAGCTGAGTATTTCACATTGAAAAAAATAATACTCTGCATTCCAATTCTTCCTTGATTGTGGCATCTGTTGTCATCAACAAAAAAATGTCCACTTTGAAAACGCCGCCGACTTTGGGCTTGGTAAACTAATTCTGGCCAATACCTGTTGGTGTTGAGTTTGTCCAAATGTCGTTCAACAAGTTTGGCTTCACAGTGCTACTTGAAGGAGTGAGGAGCCTTTTTGTTGACTCGCTGAGGCAGCCGAATATTCAAAATGATGTTTGTGTATCCTAGCAAAAGCAGGAGTGGGGAGCTTTAGAATGTCTTCCCTTTTGTAGCCCATATGCCAGTATGTAGGTGGTTATCTAAGTGAATTACATTTATTTCCGTTTGTGTACCCTTATGTAAATGGGGTTGTACAAACTCATAGACTATTTAAGACATTGTCTACTTTCTTCATTTAGTCTGCAATAATTAGGTGTGGAGACTATGGCAGAGGAAGATGGTGGGGAACTTGGTTTGCCTGTTGTTATACTGAGGCAACCCTGCAAGTTATCGTCAGCAAAGCAACATCACAAGCTGATGAAAAACGGCCCACAAATAGTTAATGTGGACAGTGTTATAAACGAATGCCTATGTCTCTGTGATGCAATAGGGCTTTACATTTGTGCCCACTGTTGTCCTTCCATAAATTACAGAAAATTGTGGTGGATGTTCAATAGTTTCTTTTGCAAGATTAAATTAAGGTACTAGTTTTCTTATTGCAGCAGTTCACTAGGGCAACAATATGGGAATGTTATTTTGAATGAATAGAGTGATTTCATTGACTCCATTATGGAAATAATTACCTCATACAGCATTAGTACAGCTAAATGAGGACAGTAGTCAGTAATTTGATATAAATGATGATTCTTTTGCAGACCTTGTCAAAGTTGCCTGTACGTTGTATGAAATGTTTTGGCTAAAGGGTACAAAAGTACTGTTTCCCCCTTATAGTGAACAATGCATGTTTTCATATTTATGGAAAAACTTTTTTGGGCACGCAGATTGAAAGAAAATCTTATAAAGGAGGATTGGGTAGCTTAATACTAGAAAATTAACTAAGGGGATTAGGTATGTTTTGAAAGAAGCTGATAAGCAGGCAGTATCAAAAGATGTGTATGAATGTATGTGTTTGATGACTTGAAGAAAGGTAGGGTACCTGTTTTATGCACATTTTTTTAGAGTATTCAGCCTGTTACGCTAGCTGTTTGTAGATGCTTTTGCATTTAGTGGCTAATCCTAGGCATGCGTATATTTTATTTAGTTTTACATTTATTCTGCTCATATTTACTGACTTCTTATTTGAAGCATTATGTAATATTACCGGCCTCCAGTCTCCGGCTTGTCATCGACACTGAAAGGGCCATTGGGGTGAATGTTTCATTTTGGTTCTTGTGTATACTTGGGCGTACTACTGAAGGGGTCTTGTGGCAAATGTTTCATTTTAGAGCTTGTGTATACTCGTATATACTACTGAAGAGGTCATTGGGGGGAATGTTTCATTTTGATTCTTGTGTATATTTGGTATTGACTCTGTCATCCACTACACCTGCACTAGGCATGTAACTGTCATAATGAGCATACTCTCCTCTACTTGTTGTTACCAAAAGGCTCTGCTCCCCTTGTATACAGTACCTCCATGTAATCTCCATGTCTGTGCATATACAGTGAAAGTGTACACATCCCTGTTAAAATGCCAGGTTTTTGTGATATAAACACAATATACTGCGTAGACTGATCCATTGAGTTTGTCAGTTCAATAGATTTATTTATGTTTAGTAGGTTTTATTTGATTTCGATACTGTAGTCTATGTCAAAAGTTGTTTTTTTTTGTTTTACAGTATCAGATGTTTTATATTTTTATTTATTACCATGGATATGTGCATGCATTTTTTGTCAACGTGGGGTTTGCTTTTCTTATCAGAAATTTTGCATTTCAGATCTGGATGTCTTTTTTTAATTCATTTATTTGTTTTAGCTGGCACTTTTCAAATTTATAGAGTTAATTAGGATCACTTTCAGACCTTTGTGGTTTGTAAAAAGTGACATTCTCCTTTATCCCAACTTTAAAAGTAAATATAAGTAAGGGAGTGTTTAAACCTGTACTGAATGTTTCATTTTGGTGCATGTACATGCCAGGCATTATTACTGAAGGGACATTTGGGGACATATTTCATTCTGGTGCTTGTGCATACTTCGCCATTTTATTGTAGGGGTCCCTTGGGTGAATGTTTCATTTTGGTGCATGTTCTTGCCAGGAAGTGTCACTGAAAGGTTGTTTGGGGAACTATTTCATTCTGGTGCTCGTGCACACTTCAACATTTTATTGTAGTGGTCCCTTGGGTGAATGTTTCATTTTGGTGCATGTTCTTACTAGCAAGTGTTACTGAAGGATTGTTTTTTTTTCCAGTGTGGTTAAAGCTGAGCTCATTTGGAGAGCATAGTCTTAATTATTTTATATATTTTACATAAATATGATCACCTAGTCTCAGATGTAGCTAAGGAATGCCTTATGTTTATCCTTAGATAGGGATGCTAATTTTGATTCATAGTTTGCTTTAGAGGACTTTACAGGATGTCTTATTTGCTTGCTCAAGCTGAGGAGGATGTGCTTCCAATTCTGAGAATATTCCTTCATGTTCTTGGGCAGAAATGTCTTCCTCTTATTGTATAACCTTTTTATGGCAGATGTCCACCATACAGGCTGTTTTGTTTAGAGGATGTTGCTTTGGTCCTATCAACCTAAGCAGTGCAATTGCATAGGTTTTTATTCAGAGCATTGGTGTATATCCCATTACAGGTGTCCTTGCCGTCAGAGGGGACGGGTGTTTTGAAGCTATTAATGCTGTAGTTGGCCTTGGAGGAGTTTTTTAGTTTAATTTCTCCTGGGGCGGGGTTGATGTAATCGGTACTTTTGAATGAAACTGTTTTATGATCAGACTTCACCAGGGGGGCCACCCTTCTGGTAGTAAATAGATCTCCCATGTTACTGAGTACCAGATTGAGAATGTTTGGACCCTTTGTGGGGATTCCAAGGCACTGGAGTTAATGAACTCTAAGAATCTTTGGCCGAGCATGTTAGTACACATACAGGTTACCCACTCCATGGATGGGTAGTTAAAGTCACCCATAACCAAAGTGTTTGGTTGTAATTTGAATGACTCAAGTAGATCCAAGTAGGCAGCGTGGATATCCTGGTTCATTTGTGTTGAGATTGATAAAGAAATCAAGATTTGGTGAATATTGATTTGTAAATATAGCTGAAATAGTAGAGAAAATTAAAAAGTGGCTGTTGATTTGTAGTATAAATCACTTTTCCAAATCCAGACCATATTGACACATTTAATAGTCTGATATTTAAGGTTGAACTAATGTCCAGATTTACTTGTTACAATGTGAAGGCCAGCTCTCATGATAAAACAATAGCAGAGGTTCACAAATCATATATGATGTTTCAGGTGAGATAAATCGGGGCATATTGGCAAGAAGGGGAAAGATACACTGAACAAGAGTCTTCATCGTTACTATTCAGTTCATTAGGCACTTACAACATTCTGTAATTATTGTTTGCAACTTATTCATTTGTGAATGCCCATGGCAGAAGATGGTTCATATGTTCTGGTATTGTTTTATTCCATCCAAATATAACACTGGTTGTATAGAATATGCTGTTGCGAACTGTGGCAGCTATGTTTTTTATACTATAATTATTCTAATCTAATAATTTTATCCACACTGTAAAAGCATCTTGCCTTACCTTTAGGCTGAGGGAAATCTGTTTGATTTTTATGGGGGGGGGTTCCTGTTTACTGGGCTGCTTTTTCATACCTTACAAAGTATGTAGAGCTGGGGGGAAGGGCTCAATATCTAAATGTTATACTATTTTACTGAATTAGTCAGGTATTCTCTTTACTGATGATAATGAGTCTGTTACCTAACTTCTGCACAAGGTAATGACATGAATACCTATGCGATGGGCAGCAATTATCACCTGTGTCTGAGCATGTGTAATTTTGCACATCATTATCACACTGCAGTTACAATATAGCACTGAGTCATTATCACTTTTCAGCAAAAAAAAAATTTTATCTGCTTTTACTGTATTTGTGTTTTTTCCTACTTTATTTTGCTTTTGCGTCATCTTAAAAGTACTCAATTGTATTTATTACTGCTTGGTGTAACTCATTCTAAGCCTTTTAATTTAAGCACTTGGGCTTCAGACCAGTTGTTTTACATTAAGAAGGTTTGTGGTGGTCTGCACTGTAGTGGCAGAACAGGTAGCTTACATCCTTCTAAGTTGGGAACTGCTGATTGAGGGCTCAGTGTCTGTTATTCTAAAAGTGTATTAATTCTGGTTTAAGCACTTGGGCTTCAGGCCAGTTATTTTACATTGAGGGCCCGTGGTCTGCACTCTTGTGGAAGGAGAGGCTGGACTCTGCCCTTCTGAGCTGGGAATTTCTCGTTAAAGGCTTATAGTGCCTGCATATTTGAACTGCTTCTTACTGAAATTGGTACACCTTGTTTGCTGTAGCATAGACTAGATCCAGGCCTGCTGAATCTAGCTTTGTTTGTATAACTTGAGCACTAATCCAGGCATTCTTTAAAGTATTCAATTGTATTTATTACTGCTTGGTAGTAACTTGATTAAAGTGTAGCTATCATTCTAAGTCTTTTGGATTAAGCACTTGGGCTTCAGACCAGTTGTTTTACATTAGGAAGGTTTGTGGCCTGCACTGTGGTGGCAGGACAGGTAGCTTACATCCTTCTAAGTTGGGAACTGCTGATTGAGGGCTCAGTGTCTGAGTGTCAGGCCTGCTGAATCTAGCTTTGTTTGTATGCTTGTTATTTCCCTGAAACGCTAATTCCACCTAAAACGCGGCTTTTCAGCGCTTCTGTGGATCCCTAGTGATATCTGCATTGCTTACTGTACTTATTTCCTTGTTTCACTTGAAAGAACGTTACTGTTTTTCGTTTTTGCATTTAAGTTACCTGTAACACATTGCATTTAAGTTACCTGGCACTTGCTCACTAAAGCAATTTATATAAGTCGGCACTAAAAAATTAAAAGCACTACACCTTCACAAACTCCCCTTGAGTACCTTGTTCCCCATTGGCCTTTTTTTCAATTATAAAGGAATTCCCAATACTATTCTAGCATGTCCAAAGGTCAGTTGTCAATCTCCTCTCCGGTCCAGCTGGTGAATCTGGGAATCTTGAGGCAATGTTACAACTGCCTCATGTACACAGACAACCCTCTCCTCCTCCCAACAAATTCCAACACATGTGAGAGATGCAACCATATAGCCAAACGATGCTTCACTAGGGACGGCTTGCACCTGTCACCCCTGGGCTTTCGGATATTGGCAAAGGCTCTTGCTACCCCCATAGTGCCTTTTTTAGGCAAGGCTCAAAAGACAAACCCACCTCCATAGGTATCACAAGGGATAAGAAACTAAGAGTAATGCTACTCAACGCCAGAAGTCTAAACCTCAAGATGCACGCACTTGAAACTCTCCTTAGCATGGAGAACATAGATATCTGTGCAGTAACAGAAACTTGGTTCAAGGCTCCCGAGAGCACCCCAGCACTACCAGGTTATACCTCATACCATGCTTTTCAGCCCCAGAACTTGGACCGAACCACAAAAGGAGGGGGAGTATCAATATTCGTCAAAGATACCCACACCTCCAGGTTGGTGGCACAGCACTAAGCATCAGAGACCATCCATGTGCAACTAACAGTGGGTAAAACTGCCTTCCAGTTTATAGCCTGCTACAGACCACCCTCCCAAACCCAGGAACCCCACTCGGCCTTCCTGAGAACACTGGAAAATATGAAGGTCTCTCCAAACACCATTATATTGGGCAACTTCAACTACCCAAACATAGACTGGGAGTATTACTCTAGCTCCAACACCCTAGCCCAAAGGTTCCTAGAATTTATAAACCCAAATGCTATGGGGAGAGCATTGTGTTGTTCTTGACCGACCTCCACAATGGCGTGAGGAGAGTTATGCAGGATTGCCAACATGCAGCTTGTGAGAAGCATGGAAAACACCCATGACCAAGTAGGACCAGTATACTAAGTAAAACACTATTATGAAATGTGTTGTGTAAAATATATTTCTCTGAGTTTGGCAAATAACTGTAGTAAGGAGCTGGTGAGGATGCTGAGAAAGAACTGTTTTAGGAAAGTGCTACCACGTACAATGTAATATGTCAGTGATCATCCTGCAATACTTCATTTTTTTAGTCTGCTTTTATCAGGCATGTGTAGAGTTAGATGACAGGAAGGGCTTACTAATACAGAAATTGATCCCTTAGGTACATTGCTGAATGGACACATGTAAAGAGAAAAGGCATAGGTAAGGCAGACTGCTGACACAGAAGGAGGTTGTGAGACTGCAGTGTTATCGGCTGTCTGAGTGGGTAGCCAGCACAGCTATCAGACCGATGAGATGGCCTTGCCTACCACTGTCCCATGCCTGTCCTGGGTTCATTAGTGGAGTGGTGGTCCTTACCTTGCTTTTTCTCTTTACATGTACCCATTCAACAGTATGTTGGTTACACCAAGAATGTGTATATTCACAATCATGTGTCTACATGGTAAAACTACTTCTGAATGCTGTACACATGTACATATATCAGTTTTGTTAGGACTTAGGTTATGGAAATTTAATTTTTTCATACTTTGGTAAATAACTTTGCAAGGGAGCATGTCAGTGTGCCAAGTAATACCTCATTTTGAAGACAATATTGATGGTTCCAACATGGTAAACAAATTGCCTGTATGTTGCACACATGTGCAGATATCAAAGTTTGTTTCAGACTTGGGTTATGGAAGTTATGATTTTTTTTTTCATATTTGGTAAATAACTTTGCAAGGGAGCATCTGAATGTGCTAAGTAATGCCTCATTTTGAAAACAGTATTGATAGTTCTAACATGGTAAAAGAATGGTGCCTGTATGTTATACTCATGTGCAGATATCAAAGTTTGTTTCGGAGTTAGGTTATGGAAATTATTAATTTTTGTCATTTTGGTAGATAACTTTGTAAGGGAGCATCTGAATCTGCCAAGTAATACCTCATTTTGAAGACAGTACTGCTGGTTCCAACATGGTAAAATAATTGTGCCTGTATGTTGGACACGTGCAGATATCAAAGTTTGTTTGGAATTAGGTTATGGAAACTATTATTTTTTTCATATTTTGGTAAATAACTTTGCAAGGGAGCATGTCAGTGCGCCAAGTAATACCTCATTTCGAAGACAGTGTTACTCCTTACAACATGGTAAAAGAACTGTGTCTGTGCACTGTACACATGCACAGATATCACAGTTTGTTTAGTCTTGTACAATTATGAAAATTATACATTTACAATACTTCTCATTATTATGCCCATATCTTTGCAAGGGAACATGGTGATCACACAAATGATGCATCATTTTGAAGCTGACATTCAGATGCACAACTTCTACACGGATATGTAGGCTCTGTCTCTTACAGGTGATGAGATATTATGCTTTGTTTATTTATCAGTTATGAGAAATAATATATTAATCTTATTTCTGTGAATATCTCAAGAAAGGAACATCCCACAGTAATAGTTAATGTATCATTTTAAAGCTGACATTCATATTAACAAATTCAATTCAAATTGTATGGGTCTGCATGGTACATTGACCAAGCTATTGTGCTTTGCTTTTCCAAAAAGGTAAAAAAAATGCACAATATCAGCCTTCCTTGCCAAATATTTAATAATGACTTTGATATGCACTATCAACATTTACACTTTTGGAAAGGTCAGTGTCTTTTGAACAACTTTCGTGTTTACATTTTTAGTCTAGCTCTTACAGTGAAAGAGTTATGAACATTTGTTTTCTGTATGGTATTAGAAATGGATTTTCTGAAAATGAGCTCAGGCAGCACTGTTGTTTCTGTGGTGGAATTAAGCAGGCAGCTTTTCCTGAGCTGCTCTGGAGTGAATGAGTTGAGATGTATTTCTATATGATGTATTTGCTTACAGCTGTAGCTATGTAATTTACTTAGGATTATGTATTGCCTTCCTATTTGGGGGCACCTGACACCTGGGGCAAGAAAAACTGAAGAAAATGGCGTTGGTTGCCTCTTTTATTCCCCTGTCGCACTGACGTCAGGGAAGAAGCGACAGCAACCGACGCCGGACCAAGACTTTGGAACTCGGGCCGACTGCGGGACCGCCTGACGGCAGATAACCCAAGTGTGATGACTGCAGCAGTGTGAACACTCTAACATCTACATTTATGGTAGGTACAAAACTGTACTTTCCGGAAATCACAGTCCTTTCGTGACACTCAGGAATATTTGTCTCCCAGAGGCAGAGGGGGACAAGACCGACGCCGTCCCAGAGGCAGAGGGGATCCCAGAAACTTTGGGTCTAGGGAACCTTTTTCCGACAGACCCGCACAACAACCCTGAGGGGTTGCCCGGCTGCTCTACTCTGAAGGCAGTCGGGGGAAGATTTTCCTTACATCCACCGGCATGGGAGTCCATTACTGCAGACCGCTGGGTGTTAAACATCATATCCAGAGGATATTCTATCCTCTTCATTTCATGTCCCATAACTCCAGCACACCTTCCAGATGTTCCACCCACTCACAGGGAGGCTGCAGCTTTAGAGGTTTCGAAGCTGCTACAAAAACGAGCCATCAAACCGGTCCCCCCAGATCAGTCCAGATCAGGCATCTACACCAGGTTCTTTTTAGTGCCAAAAAAGACGGGGGACCTCAGGCCCATTCTGGACCCATCTATCCTCAATCTGTCGGTAGAGAAACAAAAATTCCGGATGGTCACTCTACAGTCCATTCTGCCATATCTGAGAGAATGCGACTGGATGTGGTCATTAGACCTTCAGGATGCTTACTATCACATCAAGATCCACAGAAGCTCCGGGAGGTTTCTACGCTTCCGGCTAGGGGCCAGTCACTTTCAATTCAGAGCCCTACCGTTTGGTCTCACCACAGCCCCCAGGGTGTTCACCAAGGTTATGGCGGTCATAGCGGCTCACCTGAGACTTCAGGGCATTCAGGTATTCCCCTGCCTAGATGACTGGCTCTTCGCTGCATCCACCAAACATCTCTTGTGTCAGGCCCTACACTACTTCCTCGGTCTGGCTCACAAGTTAGGCATCACGATCAATATCAACAAGTCTCACCTGGCTCCGGTTCAGATCATAGACTTCATCGGGGCACGGTTGGATTCGATTCATTCAAAGGTTTTTCTCACCCCGGAAAGGATAGAAAATCTCAGACTCCATGTATTGGCTATCTTGGATCATTCGGTAGTCACAGCAGCCGATGTTCTCAAGGCCCTGGGTTCTATGGCAGCTGCAATCTCTATCCTCCCTCTGGCACGTCTTCACATGACCGTCCTTCAGTGGAATCTAGCAGTTCAATGGTCCTGGCTAGACCTTCCGATGAATTTCCACATCCGAATCATTTGGACATGCAGAATGTCACTCCAGTGGTGGCTTCAATAAGTGGACATTTTCGCGGGGCGCAGCTTTCTAGCCCCTCAGACTCAAGCCACGGTGACCAAGGACGCTTCCCAGCTCGGGTGGGGGGGCACTTCCTGGGGAGAACGGTCCAGGGCACGTGGTCCCCTCCAGAGACCAAGCTACACATCAGTGTCCTGGAGATGAGGGCAGTGCTTTTAGCGTTGAGAGCCTTCCACCCTGTCCTACCTCCGGGGACGGTAGCCATTCTATCAGACAACATGTCTGTAGTCTGGTATATTAACAAACAGGGAGGGACCCGATCCTACCCCATTTGTCGCGAGGCCATGAGCGTTTGGGAGTGGGCCATGTCCACCAGCCGGTTTCTCATAGCAACGCACATCCCGGGATGCTCCATTTTAACGGACAGTCTCAGCAGGGCAGTCCTTCTGCCTTACGAGTGGTCTCTGAAACAATCAGTGGCGGAGAAGATCTTCCATGTTTGGGGTCAACCTTGCTGCGATCTCTTCGCATCTCCTTCCAACGCGAAGTGCAGCAACTTCTTCGCTCTGATCCCCCCTCCGGGGGATGTCCCCAGGGATGCTGTAGTCCATGCTTGGCCTCCCGGGCTACTGCATGCTTATCCCCCGTTACCTCTTATTCCGAAGTTCCTTCAGAGAACTTGCCAGCTGCAGTGCAAAGTCATTCTCATAGCTTCCTTCTGGCTGCCTCAAGTGTGGTTTCCCTTCCTATGGTCTCACCTGTTGGCTCCTCCATGGACTCTAGATCCATGCCCGGATCTGATTTCTCACCTGTCGGGCTTGCCCCTGCCCAACCTGGACAGTCTCAAGCTGACGTTTGCATGCTCCAGTTCCCATGATCATCAAGACTCCCGGACTTGTTAAGAATATTCTGGTAGCTTCTCTTAAAGCCTCCACTAGGAAACTCTACAATAGCAAGTGGAGACGTTTTTGTGTTTGGGCCTCTCAGTGCAGTCTGAACCCGTTTACATCCCCCGTTCCGGTCATACTGGATTTTCTGGCCGATCTTTT
Source organism: Protopterus annectens (assembly GCF_019279795.1). Lineage (NCBI taxonomy): Eukaryota > Metazoa > Chordata > Ceratodontiformes > Protopteridae > Protopterus > Protopterus annectens. The sequence goes on along the minus strand of NC_056737.1, from coordinate 417,556,333 downwards.
TCGATCAGGCGCAAGTGCTTCCACCATCAAGGTTCAGCTGGCTGCCATCTCTAATTTTCATGTGGGTGAAAATAAGGTTGCTCTGGCTTCTGCCAAATTATATAAAGCTTTCCTGAAGCGCACTTTTTATTGCGACCACCAGTTAAAGAAACTGTGCCCCCCTGGGATCTGACTCTAGTCCTTCAGACTTTGACCTCTCCCCCCTTCGAGCCAGCTGGTTCACTTCCAATGAAGTTTTTGTCATGGAAGACAGCCTTCTTGGTCGCCATCACTTCAGCCAAGAGAGTTTCCGAGTACAGGCCTTATCCTACTTGCCCCCTATTTGGTTTTCCACAAGGATAGGGTTTCGCTGCGTACAAACCCTTCCTTTCTTCCCAAGGTGTCCTCAGCAGCCAATATTAATCAGTCTATAAATTTGCCAGTCTTCTTCCCAAATTTCCAAAATAGAGGTGAACGTAAGCTTCATTTATTGGATGTCCATAGACTGCTTCATTTTTACCTCCATAGGACTAAACCCTTCCGGAAGTCGGATCAATTGTTTGTCTCCTTTTCAAAACCATTTTTGGGCAAAACAGTTTTGAAAGTGTCATTAGCAAGGTGGATCACTCTTTTTTTGTATTGCACAGATTTATAAGGACAAAGGTTTATCTCCTCCTGGTGTATTGAAGACTCATTCCACTAGAGCAATGGCCACTTCTGCAGCTTTCTGGTCAAGAGTTCTGTTAGACGATATCTGTGTGGCAGCGACTTGGGCCAGTTCGCACACATTCATCTCTCATTATAAACTGGATCTTATTTCTAGAGGGAGAGCATCCTTTGGCTCTGTGGTGCTCAGAAATATCCTTCCATAAAGGCCTCCCAGGAATACTAGTAGTTGGGGACTCTGTCCCATATGTGCAGAATGAATGAAGTCAACTACTTCAGATAAAGAAGTTATGTTCTTACCATAACGTTCCATCTGAGTAGTAGACTTCATTCTTCTGCACCTTCCCTCCCTCCATCCCCCTCACTCTTCAGGTTTTTCCTGTTTAGGATTGTGGTTATGTTGCCATTTTGTGTCAGCAAACTCGATCTGGGGCTAGATAGGAGGAAGTGATGTAATATAGATAAGGGAGGAGCTTGGAACTCGGAGCTGATGCTTGAAAAGTTTTGCCGGCTCGGATCCGAATCGGATCTGTATACCCATATGTGCAGAAGAATGAAGTCTACTACTCAAATGGAACGTTATGGTAAGAACATAACTTCTTTTTATAAAGAGTGTCAGGACTTTACTCCGGGGCTCTTCAATGCCACTGTGGCCCTGAAACCTCTACAAGGGTTGTTTTTCTGCTTCTGCTCCCTGGTCTTCCACCTCTTCTAAAAGGCATAGGGATTATGATTCTTCTAACTGAAAAGTTGGGTACTGTTGAAGAGTCTTTCTCCCAGATCCACTCTTCTCTTGCCTTGGAATCTGATGAAGATTCATGGTCCTCTGATTCTCCTTGTGAAGAATTATCCTTTGGGGATAAAGTCATCCGCATGATGGAACATTTTAAGTGGTACTTTTTCCCAGGTTTCTGAACTTGAAAAAAGTTGTTATGAACTCTTGCATGTGGTCTTGCCCAGATTGTTTGCAATCCCTTCTGTTTTAGCTGCCCTCTTGGATACATTTTCAGCAGCTTCTCAGGCTCCTGACTCTCAACCTCCCACACTTAAGAAGCCAGACGGATTTTATAAAATCTCTGAGGATAATACGTAATTGGCTAAAAGTCCTCCATCTGATCCTGCTTTTGTTTCCAGTAAGCCATCCAAACTGCTATGCTTTTCCAAGCTTCTACCTTCTGACAAGGACAGTTGCAATGTGGAAAGTTATGTTTGGGAAAATGGATATTTCTGCTATTTTGGCCTTTATGACCATTAATTGTCAGACCCACATGACTAAATATGTCCTGTCTCTTCTCTCCCAGCTTGTGGTGGGTGAGTGGTTGGTTGGGTAATTTTACCTGATGTGGACAGTAAGACTTCTACTCTTTCTCCTTTTGAGTTCTGCCTGTCGGGTGGCTTGCCATTCCATGAAATGCAGGTATGATGCTGCTGGTGCCTCTTTTAAGACAACTGTATCTGACTTTTGTCATGAGGAGATATTTTTGGTTGGCCTTCAAGCCTTACCTGAAGACATTAAGGCCAAACTTAAGATTCCACTTTAGACAGCCAAAATCTTTATGGTATTGCAGCTGCAGAACTGTTTTTAAAACCCTTTAGGATAAGGTTATGGAGGACCTGAAGCAAATCTTTTCCCCTGTCGCTAAGTTCCAGAGGAATTGTCCATCTAAACCTTCTTTTGTCTCTAAGAAGCCTGCCAGGAACAAGAGGGTTCCTAAATGAATTTTCCCAGGTAAGTCCACTCGGAGCTCTAGGGGCCAAAGAACTTCCTTTCCTAACAAATCTGCTTTATATCTGACCTCTAGCCTCCTTTCCTCCCTGCTAGATCCCTCTATCCTTCTGGATGTTTCCTTTCCTGTCTGGCAACAGTACTTTGTTATTCAAAAAGGTTATTTTATAGCTTGGAAGTCTTCCTCCATTATTGGGCCGCCTATAGCCTCCTGCTTGCCAGCTTCCTCATTTTCTCTTGGTTCTGTGGTATCTGATGGATCGGTGAACCATCCAACCTGTCCCCTTGTTTCAGCAGGCAGTGGGCTTTATTTCAGAATGTTTCTCGTTCCCAAGAAGGAGGAGTCATGGAGGCCAGGTCTAGACCTGTCTTTTTCTCAACACCTTTTTCATTTTCCCTTCTTTCAAGATGTTGTTTGTTCAGACAGTTTTCCCTGTGTTGCTTCCTCAAGCCTTTCTGGTATACTTGTATTTGAAGGACACTTTCTGTCATATTGTTATTCACCGTCTTCAGGAAATGTTTGTTTCTCTGTTTCTTCCTGCCATTATCAGTTCTCATCTTTGCCTTTTGGCCTTTCTACAGCTCCAGGGTCTTTACCAAATGTCTGGACCCTTTCCCGTGATAGCTTTCTGTAGACTTCAGGGAATCCATGTATTCCATTATTTGGGCAACCATTTAATTCAAGCCCCTCTCAGCAGCTCCTGCTTCAGAATCTTCACTTCACTATGCTTCTCTGCAGTGTGGGGTTCACTCTCCGTCTCAGAAAGTCTGTGTTCACTCCCTCTCAGGACCAGATGTTTTTTGTTTCCAGGATTCAGACCATTCCATTGTCACCAGTCCCTCCAAGTCCTATCTTTGACTGCTCATTTCTAGCCTCTCTTTCATTTTCCAGTTCTTCCTGCAATGGAATTTCTCCCAAGATCTTCCCATGGTTCCTTTTGCCAGACTCCACATGAGAAAATTTTAATAGTATCTCTATACTGTTTGCCTCCAGCACTGCTATCTTCTGGAATATCTGGTTCCTCTCTTACCTTGTCTCAAGCTTGAGCTGTGCTGGTTGATTCAGTATATTTCCCTGAATCTTGGTCTGAAGGCTTTTACAGACAATACCACAGTCATGTGGTACATCAACAAGCAAGAGAGCACAAAGTCTTTCCTTCTTTGCAGGTTCACTTTTCAGGATTGGGATTTTGGAGACTGCAATCAGTTGTTTCTTCAGATTTATGTTCCTTCAGAGCAGATTCTGGTGGCAGACTCTTTGATCAGGTCAAGGGCAAACCCTCCTGAATGGATGGTTCACAAGAAGGTGTTTCTGGACATTGTACCTTGGTGGGGGTACTCCTTAGATCTTTTTTGTCTCCCCTCTGAACATCCAGCTTCCCCAGTTCTGTTCCATAGTGTCAAGTCCTGTGGCTTGGGAAGTGGATGCCATGCCTTTTTCTTGGCAGGGGGTGTTTCTGTATGCCAATCCACCTCTTCTACTACTACCAAAGGTCCTGCACAAGATTATATGGAACACTCCCAAAATCTTGCTGCTTGATTCCCTTTTGGCCCTGACAACACTAGTTCCCCCTTCTATTTCACCTGGCCAGGGGCAGTCATCACAATTTAGCTTACAGGATGGATCTTCTCACACAAGACCAAAGGTTCTTTTATTCACCCTTCAATTGACACTGTCTTGGAGATAGGGTTTTGATATCTTTTGGCCACAAATTTACTTAGGATGTGCTTCAGGTTTTGCAGCAGGCCAGAAAACCCACTAATAAATAATCCTATGTGACTAAATGGAAGAGCTTTTCTATTGGGTCTCTTCCATGAGCTGGACCCTTTTCTTTTATGGCTCCTGTGGTCCTTATTTGTGAGAATTGCTCAGTTCTGGTGTGGCATATTCAACGGTTAAAGTGCATTTCAGTTTGTCTGCCTCTGAATCCACCCTTGGCTTCTAGTTTTGAAGTCCAACAGTTTTTAAAAAGCGTCGTCCTTATCCGGCCTCCAAGAAAAGTATATCCCTTCTTCTTAGTACCTTCATTTTGTTCATTAGAAAATGACTCTGGCTCCTTTTGAGCCTGCAGTTTCGTCTTCCCTACATTATTGTACTTGGAGAAACTGTATTGTTGGTGGCTCTTACTTCTGCCAAGATGGTATCAGAACTGCAAGCACTCATGGCAGTTCCTTCATTTTTTGGTTTTTCATAAGGACAGGGTGTCCCTTTGCACCAGTCCACCTTTTATGCCCAAGGTGGTTAAATGATTTGTCCTTGAATCACTCCATTCATCTTTTTTCCCTTCTCTACAGACTTTGTGTTAGAAGTAGGATGTCTTTTGTTATGGTAAGATCTTGCACAACTGTGCTTTATCAACAAAAGCAGCCGTTTGTATCATTTTCTGAGGTGTAGCTTAGATATTGTGTATCCAAGCTTATACTTTCTAAGTGTTTGTATAGCTGCATTGTGTTTTGCACAGGCAGAGATGGGGAAGGCTTGTCAGTTCAGTACCCGATGCCCATTCTGCTAGAGATGTTCCATTTACAGCTTTCTTCAGGCGTAAGACTTCGGGCGATAGTTGAGCGGCAGCTGCCTGGTCTTCCCTCAATACCTGCATAAGATATTGTATGCCGGATGTGATGTCCAGATCTTCCTTTGGGGCCAGTGTTATGCAGAGGATGCTTCCATTGGGATGTTCAGCTTAGGATTTGTTTGGAACTTTTTCTTATGGTTACACTGGATGGACCTCCTCTTATAGGTTACAGAAGTCATGTACTAAAAATAAGGTTAGATCTGCAAGAGGGTAGGTCTGTCCTCCATTACATATCCGCACACCTTTCTCTGTCTTTGGCATAGCTGGTCTAGAGTTTCATCCCTCTGTCCTTGTGCTGATTGTCTGGAACTTTTCTGTATGCCCATCAAAGATCTGAAGGGGCTTTGCAGTTCAGTGATTTTTGGGATAGGTAAAGGTGCTTATCAGCCTGGTAAGTTTAGCTCCTGTGAAGTCTCAATACCTGTGGCATTAATCCTGCTGTTAGAAGTTGGACTAAAGTTACAGAGATTTCATTATGGGAAGTATCTTATTTTTTGATTCTCCTTTCTTCATCCCCCCTGCATCAGTGAGGTGGGGCACTGCGTGTGTTGACATAGTCTCTAGATCTGGCAGCAGTTGAGTTAGTTTGCCCATTTCCTTACCTCTAGATTTTAGATATCCAACAGCCTATTTTCTTTTATCTTCCAGTAGTACTGCTTTGTTTATTTTACATGTGAATTTCTTTGGCTGTGATTCCTGAGCATTTCCAGGAGAGCTGATTTCTGACATTACAACCACTGTGGGGAAAATAAAATTATTCTTCAGAAACTTGCCTGCAGTGTTAAGCTGTCGCCCTTAAGTTTTTGAATGAGACTCACAAAAATAAATATCCACTCAAACGTTTGATTTCTTCAAGGTAGTTGAAAGCTGCTGTATTGTCCCATTCTTCCTCAAAATGTAAAGTCTTCTTAAACTTAAGAACAGAGCTTAAGCTACAGTGAAAAATAGATGGAAGGAATATCCAGCAGCAAGCAGAGGAGAAATTCTATGCTCCAAGGGAACACCATTTGTAGGTACTGGATGATGTATGCTCAGGGGTTATTTAAAATGAATGACTGGTGTGTTGGTAGAACTGTTTTACTGGTCTCTAAGTGAGGAAGTTGTCAGTGAATAGCATTCTTGTTTCATAGCAAAAGGTTCTTCGGTTCAGTTTTTGGATAGGGTGCCTTCTGTTCAGTCTCTACATGCCCTTTCCATGTTCTTTTGGGGTTTCACTGGGTACACCAATTTCTTTCCACATCCCAGAGAAGTGCGGGAGGTAGAATGGAAAAGGAGCTACAGTGATGCTGCTTCACAAGGAAGATCCAGAATTAATTCAGAGAAGTGGAATGGAAAATTTGACATTGGTGGCCAGGAACGTTACAGAATAAATATTTAAGAAACATGGTGAACTTTACCACGAGACAGCCAACTTCAGGATGCTAATTATCCTAGAGCATGGCTTGAATGTTGCGCAAGTCAACCTTTATCACTTCTTTGACTAGGTTATAGGAGAACTGTATCAGAGGCATCTGGTAGATGTCTCCTTGGACTTTTGCAGAAGCTCTGACCCCGTACCTCATATGCAGACGCTCTGACCCCGTACCTCATATGATGTTTACAGGTAAACTAAAGGGAGTGAGTGGGGTGGGGTGGATTGGAAATATGTAGGTAGGTAGAAAAGTGACTGGAGGGTAGGACATAGAGTAGTGAAGGCTTCACTGTTAAAAGGGAAGGTAAATAATGATGTCTTGCAGGAGGTAGTCCTGGAACTTGTGCATTTTGACATATTTGTTAGACATCATAAAGACTATAAATGACATGGAGAAGAAATGAAGCATTTAAGAAGCCTTTCTGAAAAGAAAAACTGGGTAATAGAAAGATCTGGAAGCAATTCTGGTAGTGAATCACTGTCCTTTCCAGAGTGGGAAGGTAATGACTAAGGCAAACAGGATGCTGGTCTGAATCCGGTGTTGCAAGGTGGAGAGTGCAACAAAGAGATTATACTCCGATTCTGAGATGTCTGGTTAGGCTGCAGAGTGGTGCGAGAGAGAGAGGAAGCCTTACTAGAAAAAGGAAAAAGAAAAGCTTCCCAGAATACTGAATGGGATGGAATTGGTGACCTGTGGAAAGGGCTGTAAGAGCTAGGTATGCTCCTGAACAGGAACATGCGCTCTGTGCACAAAATATTTGGTGGAAACGGATTTGTATAAGAGAACAAATGTTTGGGAAAAAAAATTCATTCAGAATAGGAGGTTTAATTTGAAATATAAATGATAAACACTGCAGATGCAGGTAATTGATGAGGGTAGTCTGCACTGAAGTGGGTAGGTCAAATGTAAAAGGGATATTGTGTTCATTAAATGATCCTAAATTATAGCAAACAAAGGCAAAACACAGCTGTGGATAGTATCAAAAATGCAAACCATGTACATTGTGCTGAAACAAAGGACAGGAGTTCAGTTTAAAATGAAAAGTTCACAGTTGCATTTTAAGAAGCTCTGCTCTACAGTTTAAAACAGGCTGCTAACATTATGCTAGCATTTTTATGCTAAATTAGATATTACATTTTACGGTAATGCATTTATCACAGTAGCTGGACAGGATCATAACCTTTATCCACACCTTGTAATAACCATAGCCAAGTTAAACCACTTGTATGGACCTCTGGCAGATTAACCAATTAACAGCACAGTGTCTTGTCAATCAGAGGTCAGGCTGTTGGCCACTTCAGAGGCAAGCATGTTATTTTCTTCCCTGCTTGTTAAATGGAAAGTTGAAAGACCAATTTAACTTGTCTTATGAGAGAAAGAACAAATTTGCTGTGCTTCCATTCTGAAATGAAGGTGCTTTTTTTTTCTTTTTGTATTGGAACTGGAGCAGGTAGCCTGTCACATTTTCTGGGACCGAAAATGGTAATTGAAGTGTTTTGCTGTGTTTTTTTTTTTTTTTTTTTTTTTTTTTGCTTTCCTTTCTTTCCTTAGTGGTATGTTAATGCCAGGTAGTTGGCTTTGTTACTTCCAAAACTTTGACATCGTGAAACACTTGGTCCACCTAGTATGTATTTCTGACCAAGTTAGATAAACTGTGTTTCCTAGTTAATCTGCAGTTTAACTTGCATATGTTAAATCCCTAGCATGCATTTTTCCCGGATTTTTTGTCCCATCTCTCCTCAGGACTATTTTATTAAGTAAAGTATATTTTTAATAATGGCAGTTTTCATGTCCTAAACCTACGCTAGATGAAATACATGTACTTTCAGTTTTGTTTACACGGCTATACACTATGCATTGTGTCAACTTTCACTAATTATATATACGTCCTGCTTAAACAGGGCTGTCTCAACACCCACTGCCTCATGCACTGACACAACACAAACATTGCAGCATAACCAGGAAATACACATTTGCAGACCTCATTGTCTAAATAATCGGATGTAAACAAGCAAACCCTAATAGATTTATTCCGTAAGCACCAGCCAGGAGAAGTTATTTGGAAAAAAGTTATCAAATACAATTCTCTTACTCGTATACCCTTTTTCAGTTGGTATTAACCTGTGGACATAATTTACTTTTAAGGTTTTCCTGTACAAGATACGTGCTACACTTCCTTTCCTGCTCTAGTTTATATGCATTTTCTTCGTCCTGTTCCCCAGCTACCAGGCCAATTCTGCTTGACAAATCAGTATCTCCGTTTAACTATTCCAACCAGACATGGGAGCAAGTTTGAACTCACTACTTGTGAGAGCCTATTTGAATGCTCAAATATTCTTTCAGTGAGTTCATGCCCTAAATTAAGTTTACTGAAAGCCATTTTCAGTGCCATTGCAGATTTCTCTTCACCTTACTGTTGTACAACCATGGAAATGACATTGGGGGGGGGGGGGGTCTCTCCACATAAAGGAGTCAGGGTGTTTTCCTCCTCTGCAACAAAAAAAAGAAAAAGTTTAAGATTTGTTGAAAGTTGCTTTTTGAAAGTTAATTTTTTTTAGCTTCAGCACTATTAAAGTTCCTTTGGCAGTTCGAACTTCAACATGATTCTGCTTAATTTATTTGTTGTAGTCTGTCAAAAGTTGTGATATTTCTGTAACACATTTATTTGCTAACATTTCTTCAGGCACGTTGATTTTGTACCTTATCTGAGAGCCTTGTGTTCTCAAGTAATGTTCTATTTTGTGTTTTTTATGAAATTACCAAAACCAGTGCTGTAGCAAGTAGTGATAATTATAAATAACATTTATTCCAGTAAATTCTATACTTTACAGCTTGATTTTTTTAAATACCTTTTATAATGATATGTTAGTGATTTTTTTTGATAGGTGTGTTGCCTGACCTTCCCACTTCTTTTTTAGGTCATTATAGATCCCCATCAGTTTTCATTTTTATGAACTGTTTCCAACATGTCATTGCCCATGTAGAGATGAGACCTTGTGTAGTATTCCAGGAGGTTCTCGTAAGTCACCTGGCTAAAGGGTTATGACCTTTCTTTGATGGTAGTATGTGCTGCTTCCTGTGTATTATTAGCACTTTTTTTTTAAAACCTTGGTTCCTGTTCGTAAGAAGGCCATTTCCATCCTTTCAGTTGCTTCAAGAGTGAAGAACCTCATAATGTGTTGCTTGTATAATGTTGCAGAAGCTTTTCCTAGAGCTGCAGGATGTAGCATTTCTGTGCACTGATACACATGTCTCAGTTTAGCAGATTTTTCAGAGGACAGCAAGATGACTTTCATGGTCGCAGCATGTTTGACCTTGATGTTAAAGCACGCATTGAGAGTATGGAGAGAGAGGGCAAAACCTTCACTGATGTAGGCATGGTGTTACAACCACCTAAATGCTCCTTTACTTGGTCTCAAAATCGGCAGCGACTGATTTGGTTCAGACTGGGTATGCAGGCAAAGAAGTGACAATATGCAAGTCAGACCACTAACCACGGCAAATTTCACAAAGGTAATGGACTCAAGGAGGGGGCTGTTTGCAATCTTTAGTATCACAGCCACTTGTGTCGTTAGGAGAAGCAGTCTTGAGGGCCCATGCTTAATTGTCTATCTCTGGAGACCCTTGAGGGGTAACTGTTCCACCACGTATGTGTCGGTTGACAGATTAGGACAGTCATATCCAGATTGTTACAGAGTACCCTTAATGGAGCCAATCCCTCACTCTTGTCCCTGCCCAGTTTCCCACCTGATCATAAGATATTTGCAAGAAGGGAGGTACTTAGTCTTCTCCAAATATAGTCATCCAAGAAGTCCTACAGCAGGGCTCAGGATTTTACTCCACATTCTTTTTAGGGCTGAAGAAATACAAAGGATCTTGGCCTTTAGCAAATTTAAGTTGGTTAAAGTTAACCCCCAAAGAAACCATTTTCATAGTCACAGTGTAGTTGAGTCTTCCTTCTGTACCAGGAGACTGAGTGAGTTTTTGGATCTTCTGGATGCTTTCCTCTGCACTGAGATTCAGAGAAATCTTGGAGATACCCTTCCTTGGTTGAAACCAGTCCTTGCCAGTTCCAAAGGCTTCCGTTTGGACTTTCCACCACTACCAAAGTCTGTTGTAGCAGTTCACCAGAAATTGCAGGTAGGTTAATTTTTTCCCCACATGTAGACTACTGGCTCCTACCTACTTTTGTGGTTCAGGTTCTTCCTGTAGCAAGGGAACCTGTGAAGATTTTCCTTTGTTTTGGTGCAATAGTGAACCTAAGAAACTCACAGCTGCATGCCTCCCAGATGCTTATTCACTGGTTATAACTTGGGCATAGTTCTTTGCAGGGCTCATCTGCCAGTGGAAGAGAGTACTGTCTCTGAATATGTGCCCTCCCTAACTCTGGATTTGGAGACGTCTACCTGTGTCTCAAGGCTTTAAGTTACATGGTGATGTCCATCCCAGTGGTGCCCCACATTAGACTTCATATGTGGGTGCTACATTGAACTCTGAGGGTCTAGTAATAGATGTTTGATCCCACATTACATCAAGGCCATATCTCAAAATTGTACATGAAGTGGCTTCAGTGGTGGAATCACCTTCTGAACCCCAACAAAAGGCCATCTCTTCCAGCTATGTATTCACCCTTTGCAGCAGTCAGAATGTCTACATCTGCCTTTTGGTGGTGAAGGTATTCACTCAACTTTTTACTAATGAAGGCTGTCCTTTTCACCCTTCAAGCTTTCAGGGCCCCCTTTCCAAAGGATGTGGTTGCCATTCATTCAAACAACATAACTGTAGTTTAGTACATTAACAAGGAAGGGAGAATTCTGTCCTGCTCCCTCTGTGAACAAACTGAGGGAGTAAGAATAGGCCACAAAGTCTTATCGCTTTCCAGTTGCAAATCATATTCCAGAGGTGGCCAGTTCTGTAGAGGATCAGCTTAAGTCAGTGTCTTTTGTTTATCCACTAGTGATCAGTCAGCACCTTAGTGGTAAGAGAATAGAGCAAGCCGTGCTGTGATCTCTGGCATCTTTGGCCAACTTCAAGAGTAGCAGTTTCTTTACCTTAATCCCTCCACTGGTGGGGAGGCACCCCTGTGGTTCAGAAATTGCTCCCTGGACTTGATTACATTTTTTCTCCTTTTCCTCTGATAACATTCACCCAGAAAGCAAAACTTGACAGGGACATTGTTGTAGCATGTTATTGGCCTGCACATATTTGGTTCCTGCTACTCCTGCCTTACTTGTTGGAGAAACCCTTGAGACTTTGCTCATTCAGGGAAAGGTAACCCATCCATCTGGTAAGCAGTGCATTTTGGGATAGGGGTGGGTGCTTGGCAGCCTTGGAAGGTTTTACGTGCCATGTGGTCCTGATGTTTGCTGTAACAGAGGATGGAGCTGCTCTTCTAGCCCTGTGATTGTGGTAAGTGCGCACATTTCCTTTGTGTGATGATTGTTCGTCTTTGCAGTACCAGTCACATTTGCTGGATTTTTTTTCCCTGTGCAAATGTTTCTTGATGAAGTATTGGTGGGTATTCTTTCATAAAAAATGCGTCTGCTAATGTCCTGACATGATTTTTCCAGTAGAAAAAAAATTGCTTAATTTTTTTTCATTGTTTTGCATAACTTCAGTATTTTGAGTAGGTCGTTTGCAATGCAGAAAAAATAAGGCAGAGTAGAGAGATGATAAATGCCTTAACTTTCTGTAAGAAATGTTACATTCGTTACTATTAAAAAAATTTTTGCATTCTTGTATCTCTTTCTTGTATGTTTTGCTACTTTATACATCCACAGGCATTACATGTATGATTTTTTACATGTAATCTTTAAGTAGGGAACTTTTTAGAATTCTTAATTTGTACATATGTTGTGGTTTATTTTCCAGAATCGTATTGAAATGATCAGTTGATGTTAAATTTATAGCATTAGAAATGTACAAGTAGTCAAGTCATGGTTTCCCACCTGAATCCCTGTCATTGCTGTGCGTCACCTAAGCACTCCACACACACACATTCTTTATCCCTGTCCATTTGAAACTAAATCATAACTGTGTCTTGGTATAGTACCATACCATGCAACAACCGAAAGTACAGTTAGAAAGGAAGCTGAAATAGCCACCTACATGTTGCAGACCTACAAAGCTCTGACTGTGACCCAGATATCCTGGGTTCTGTTGGATTTAGCCTGGGATTGATTTAGTGAGCAGACTGTGTAAGCTTGCCCATTCAGTCAGAGGGTTGTAATAAAGTTCCCTTTTGTACTGACTCTTAAATTGACACTGGGTGTTGTAGTGGGAATTGCTGTTTGGTTGCATATGCCAAGCCATTGTATACTGTATTTGAGGAAATGCATATATGGAACTAAATTTTTTCAGGACCTGTATTGTGGACATTGATGACAGCTACTGTCTGGATGTGGAGGGAGTTGGGACACATTTGTAAATGTTCCCCTATGTCTGACTTCTCCTTTGTCTGAGGATTTGTTGCCCCTCTGGTTCCCCAGTAAAACAAAAAGGCAGAAATTGTGCAACTTCATGGATGATATTTATAAGCACTTTCCCAATCCATTTTTTCTCAGTTTTTAGTCACTGGGAAGGAAAAGTATATTTAAAGGAAACAAAAGTCAAGAAAGGGATATGGCATTATAGTGGGTGTCGAATGATAGTTTTATTTGGTTAAAGTGTGTGTACCTGTGGGGGGAGGGTTAAGCAAGTTAAAGAATAATGTTTATGAGAGAGTGCGGAAGCATGGATTTAGAAGGGAGCCCCGAAATGTTAATTTCTGTAATTGTGCTATGATGAAATGTACATGGACCCAGACCTTTCTATGCTTTTTTTGACACTGTGAAGTAAATGTTGACTGATAGATTAAAATCTTTGCAAGTTGGAGAAGTTTATGTACCTGTGTGCTGTGTGTGGATGTCCACGCACAGTGGTTGGAGTGTGTGTGTGTGTGTGTGTGTGTGTGTGTGTGTGTGTGTGTGTGTGTGTGTGTGTGAAATTATTTGTCTATATCTGTATTTAAATCAAAAATACACCCAAAGCTGAAGGTCATTGGAATAAATGCAACTAGTCCACGTAGGTATAAAAATACAAAAACTTTTAATACAGTCAGGTGAGCGCTTTCGCAGTGATCAACATTGCTTCATCAGACAACTTAAAATCAATTAACCTCCATATATGTGTGTATGTGTGTGTGTGTGTGTGTGTGTGTGTATATATATATATATATATATATATATATATATATATATATATATATATATATATATATATATATATATGTATATATATATATATATATATATATGACAAAATTCAAAACAGCCAATCTAATGGAAGAAAAAGAAATACATCAGCCTACCTAAAATCACATTTAAAGTCATCCCCTACCCACATATACAAATACATAGAGGCACTCACTGTTAACAAAAATTCCATGATGATTAATTACTTCACATTAAATAAGTTACCCAAATGTACACATATTCATCATATATAGACATTCTAACACCTACTTTAATTTTCTTTATTTCAGTGCCGTTTTTAAGGGGACAGAATCATTCAGACCTAGCCCCCTATGAGCACCCAGCCTCAAAATCCATTGCAGTTCTACAGATTCTGTCTGGTTTATAAGGTCACCCATCCTGCTACTCCCTTCCTGAACATGTAAAACCTGAAACAAAAAAGTATGTTCCTCATTTGTTGATAAAGTATGCTTAGCTAAGGCACTGTAGTCCAGACCTCTTCTGGTGCAATATATGTGGTCCCTAGATTTTTCTCTGAGATGACCATTGGTCTTTCCTACATAAAAATGAAAACATATTTTACAATGTGCAAAATATATCACATTAGATGTATTGCAGTCTGCTCTAGCCTTGAGTTCCCACAAATGCCCTGTTACTGGATGTTTAAAAAATCTTGGCTCATTCACATATATACAATAAGCACAATTTCCACACTTCTGTGTCCCATATAGAACATTTTCTTCCTGCCTTTTTACCCTAGGGTAGCACAGCTGTTTCAGATTTTGTTTATTCTTATAAATAAAACGTTGTCTGTTACCCATAACATTGGTGGTTTCTTCATCCACCAAAAGGATGTGCCAGTTATCCTGTGTGATATTTATAAATTTATCTACATCCTTAGCAAAGCGTAGGACCAGAGGAGTCTGAGAAAGTTCTATTTGCTTATCCCCCAACTGTTGTGATACTACTTTCTCAAAGTAGTAGGGTTTAGCTTTACCTCTTTGCTCCTTGTGTACTTGCACATATGCCGTGTCAACCTCTTGAGGTGGATACCCTCTATTCAAGAATCCTCTTCTTAAATTCCTCAGCTCCTTCTGATACACCTCATCCTGACAGCAAAGGCGGGATACCCTCATTGCCTGTCCTCTAGTAATGTTGGGGAAAATGTGCTCCTTATGCATACTGTCATGCTGTAAAAATGCTGGACAATAGTACTCCTACTGTGCAGTCTGGTGCACCATCCTTTCTCAATTTTAAACACGGTTACATCCAGGAAATGTATGCTGCTGTCAGATAACATCCTAGTGAACTTCAAAAAAATCACATGTGTTAAGACCATTGTGGAACCTGTTCAAACTTTCCTCATCCCCCTTCCAACGTACAAAAAGGTCGTCCACAAAACTTCTGTAAAATACATTGTGAGGGTCGGCCAGCAAATGTAACAGCTCCCAGTCCACCATTACTAAATTTGCATATGCATTGGCACAACTAGTGCCCATGGCTACACCTGATACTTGCCAGTAACATACTTTATTAAACATGAAGACATTATGTTCCAGAACTATTTCCAATAACATGCATAAAAAATCTATTCATTGTACTGATAGTTTACCATGTCTCAACAATACTGACCTCACCATACGAATACAGTGTTCATTGAGTATATTTGTAAATAGACTGCGTTGACTAGGATAAAACTCTGATCAGTACTGACCAATTTCTGTCTTAGCCTGGAAGCATACAGAATCAAGACAATAGCAATGCAAGCTCATACAAAGGTTTTTAAACTGTAAAATTAGCTGTCTATAAAATTAATTTAATTTTGTATAGACAGAGAATGACCAACATGGAGTGAAAAAACGGTTATGGAAGAACAAGAAACTCTGTGAAATGGCTAGACTACACTGAATAGTAGTATAAAGAATAAAGTATGAACATATTTACACAACCAAATAGTGGGGATTGGAGGAATTCCAGGGCAGTGACATGAGTAAGTTGTGACGATAGAGAACAAGGAAAAAAAAGGTATGAGTAGTGCTGGATGGAAGAAGAGGACTCTTACAGTAGATGACTATATGAAATTAAGGAGTTTGAGTAAGTCAAGGAGGACGTGATGGGTCCTGATAATATATATCCTAGTATGCTTCTGCATTTTTCTCCAAGTCTTTTGGGTTTCTAATACTATGACGGGAATGGACCTCATTCCTTAGTAAAACTACGATTAAAGTTCGTGAAATTAGTATTATTTCAATCTTTGATGTCACCCAGAAGTGCTCTTCTCGGTGCCCGCAATGTGCCCATTAATGACTCCTGCAATTTGTACAAAGTTACATGTATTGGTAACATCTAAATGCGATTGTAGAGTTTTTTTTTTATAAGACCTGTTGCTCCTACTAATATTGAAACTGTCTGAGTATCTTTCTTCCACATTGCTCTCATTTCTACCTGCAAATCCTAATATTTTATGACTGTGTCTGTGTACGCAAGACACTGTAGTCACTGTGTGTGGTGATTTCAAAGATCAGTGCTACTTTTATCTTCTTTTTATGGACCTCTATGTCCAGATGTTCATCGTGTTACCCTGCTGCAGTCATCACACTTGGGTTATCCTGTCATCAGGCGGTCCCGCAGTTGGCCGGATTTCCAAAGTCTTGGTCCGACATCGGTTGCTGTCGCCTCATCCCTGACGTCAGTGCACCAGGGGTACATATATTGCAACCGACGCCATTTTCTTCAGTCTTTCTTGCCGCGCGGTGCCCGAAGCAGAAGCAGTTCGCAAGTACCGGTCGGCCGACTCCTGAGATTTTCGAATTCGAATTTCAGACCGAAGTCTTCTATAAAGTTAAGTACCCCATTGGGGAAACTTTTCTTGCCTCAGACCGATGTCAGAAAAAGTTAACAATTGTATTTCTTGTGGGAAGCAAATACCTCATAAGGATTTTCATTCTTATTGCATACCTTGCCTAGGCCCTGATCACAACGTCACTTCTTGTTGTTTTTGTGCTAGATTTAATAAACGTACTATTAAAAGACGATTTGATTTCGCACGACACTTTTTTGGTAGAAAGTTTAACTATAACATGCCGTCGGAGCTACCGACTACCGGCGTGCACAAAAAGCGCAGGGACAAGGACCGACAGCCCAGGCCTAAGCCCGATTCCGAGGCCTCGGTTGATCCGGTTCTCTGGTCATCAGTGAGGCTCTGACGCAGCCTCTGACTACCGCAGTTCTGGAACCCGAGACCGCTACAGATATTTTGACGGAATGTACTAGGCCGATGCAGCCTTTTACTTCAGGCCCTTCCAACGATTTACCTTCCAAGGACGTCGGTACTTCTGAAACTCCATCGGTTTCTGAAGGCGTTTTCAGACAGATGACTCTTACAGTCAAAACGTTTTCCAAGTCGAAGACTCCTCCTAAATCGAAAAAGGCTTCACTTCAGTCTCCTGTTCAAGGCCCTATGCCTAAGAAACAGATGCTCAAAATGGCTGAAGATTTGATTTCTCTTATCAGGGGTTCACAGCCTCCTCCTGACAAAAGGCCTAGACAAGAGGAAGATTCTGCTTCCTCTGAACAACTGCCTATTTCTTTGGATTCCTCTGAGGACCAAGACTATTCCTTCTCTCCTTATGAAGATTCTGATGCTGAGGACTCTATTCCCTCAGCTTCCCCTCCAGAAGATTACTCTTTTGGGGAAACTTTACATACTATGAGGGAACATTTTCCCTGGGAAGGTCAGGATTACTCTGATTCCAAGAAAAGGCTCAGAGAGTTTCTTTTACTCCCCCAACACAGACCTCTAGCCATTCCTCCAGTTTTGGACATTGTGGATGATGTCTACTTAGAATCCAGTTTCAACCCTGACTCTCTACCTCCTGCCCCGGCCAAGCCTGACAGATACTACAGAGTACCTGATTCCCACAAATTCCTTTACAAAATCCCAGTAGCTGACCCAGACCCAGAGACTATCTCCCAGAGTCCCAAGGGGGCTAAGGCTTCCATGGCTAAAAATCCAGTACCTTCTGAAAGGGATTCAAGAGCACTAGACAGATGGGGGAAAAAGGTTTACACCTCAGCCACTTTAGCTATGAGAGCACTAAACTGTCAATTTCATATGCTTAAGTATCAGCAATTTCTGATCTCTCAGTTAAAACAAAAGATAACCACCCTACCTCAACGATCTAAAATGAAAGAAGTACAGGATTTGTTGCACGCCACCGAGCAGGTGGGCAAACAAACCTTACAATGTGGGTTTGATTCTTTAGAGGCCTCCTGCAGAGCAGCTGTCACTGGATCAGTTATACGTAGGCATGCCTGGTTAAAAGAACAAAGTCTGCCTGATCATGTTAAAGCAAAACTACTAGATGCTCCCTTACAGCAGGATGTTCTTTTTGGTGTTAAAGCAGAAGTTTCAAAGAAAATGGAAGATAAGGCGAAATCAATGCAGACAGTCAAAGATTTCCTACAAGTACAACCCCCTCGCTTCAGCAGAAACTGGCCAACAAAAAATTGGTCCTTTCCAGCCACTGACAGGCCTCAGAGGGGTAAATACAGGCCCAAGGGGCAGAGGACAACCACAAGCTCAGTATAAGCCTCGCCAATGGGGCACTCCAACCCAGAAGGGAGGAGAAGACAGGTCTCAACCCACCAGAAGGCAAACTCAATGACTTGCACCTCAGCTGGCCAAACAAAGCTCTTTTGTCAGCCCCCTTGGGGGGAAAACTAGCACTATTTGCAGACAACTGGCACATGGTCACAAAGGACAAATGGGTCCTAGACATAATTTTACGAGGATACAGATTCCACTTTCACACCTTGCCAATAAAAAGAGGAATGCCAAACCTGCCACAAAAATCAAAGGGCAGAGGCTCAAAAACAAATTACAGCTCTCATGGCCATGAGAGCCATTCAAAGGGTACCAACTCAAGAGCAAGGCCAAGGATTTTACTCAAGACTCTTCCTAGTACCCAGAAAAGAAAATGCTTGGAGACCAATTCTGGACCTTTCAATTCTAAACACTTATTTACAAGTTCCCAAATTCAAGATGCTAACACTACAGCAGCTACTTCCCATGTTGGGCAAGGAAGCATGGCTGGTAACGTTGGACCTCAAGGAGGCGCATACCTTCATGTCCCTATCAGACAAAGTTGCAGAAGATACCTCCGATGTTCATCGTGCATTACAGCTGCAGTAGTTACATATGGGTTTTCAGCCGGCAGGCGGTCCCTCGGTCGGCCGAATT
This sequence comes from Protopterus annectens, assembly GCF_019279795.1. NCBI lineage: Eukaryota > Metazoa > Chordata > Ceratodontiformes > Protopteridae > Protopterus > Protopterus annectens. Next base: position 417,537,500 of record NC_056737.1, on the reverse strand, counting down.
CCAAAGTCTTGGTCCGGCGTCGGTTGTTGTCGCGTACTCTTCTGACGTCAGGGAGGCTAGAGTATAAAAGACACAGCCGACGCCATCTTCTTCAGTCTTTTTGCCGCGGTGCCGAAGCAGAAGCAGTTCGCAAGTGCCGGTCGGCCAGCTCCTGAATTACGAAAAAATTTCGGAACCGAAGTCTTCGTTAAAGCTAAGTACCCCGTTGGGGAACCTTTTCTTGCCTCAGACCGATGTCAGAAAAAGTTAATAATTGTATTTCTTGTGGGAAGCAAATACCGCATAAGGATTTCCATTCCCTTTGCATACCTTGTTTGGGCCCAGACCACGACGTCTCGGGCTGCCGCTTTTGTGCTTCTTTCAATAAACGCACTATCAAGCGTCGGGCGAGTCGCCCAACATTATTTTGGAAAAGCGTTTAACTATAAAATGTCGCCGGATACTCCGACTACCGCTATGTCCAGAAACGCAAGAAAAGGACCGTCAGTCGAGAACTGCGGTCTCCACCGACACCACGCCGAAACAAGCTCCACGTGGACCGGTTCTCAGTGAGACGCCTTTGCAGTCCCTGACTACCGACGACACTCCATTGGCGGGGTCTTCTGTGCCTGAGACCGCTGGTTCTTGACCCTTTCTCAGACTACTACCGAAGGACCTGCTCTTGTTGAACCCACCAATGTGGTTAGATCTACATCCACCCATGGTGTATTTCGCCCTGCATCTTCCTTCTCCATCAAGGCTTTTACAAAGCTAAATCAGCCAAGCAACTTTCTAGGCCTGCCTCACAAGGCCCAAGACCTGGGCCCACGCCTAAGAAGCACATGCTTAAGATGGCTGAAGACCTGATCACTCTTATTAGAGGCTCACAGGCCCCTCCTGACAAGAGACCCAGAGTAGAGGAGGATTCTCCTCCTTCTGACCAAGATTCCATTTTATCAGAACATTCTGATGCTGAAGAACAGTCTTATTCTCCCTTCGAGGATTCGGATGCAGAGCAGTCCATTCCTTCTGTATCCCCCCCTGAGGATTTTTCATTTGGGGAAACTTTGCACTCCTTGAGAGAGCACTTCCATTGGGAAGGCCAGGATTTTTCCGACTCCAAGAAAAGGCTCAGGGAATTCCTCTGGTTACCTCAGCATAGGCCTCTGGCTATCCCTCCTGTTTTGGAGGTTTTAGATGATGTTTACTCGGAGGCCTGTTTAAATCCTGATTCTCTGCCTCCTGCACCAGTTAAGCCAGATAGGTATTACAGAGTTCCTAATTCTCATCAGTTCCTCTATAAAGGCCACAATGCAGATCCTGAAACTATTTCTCAAGGCCCTAAAGGAATTAAAGCTTCCACGGCCAAGAACCCACTGCCTTCGGAAAGGGAATCTAGATCTCTAGAAAGGTGGGGAAAGAAAGTTTACACCTCGGCCACCCTTGCCATGAGGGCCTTAAACTGCCAATTTCATATGATTAGATATCAGCAATTTCTGTTATCTCAATTAAAAACAAAAATGTCACAACCTGAACAACCAGATTTAAAAGAGTTGCAGGATATGATGCATAGTGCTGAGCAAGTGGGCAAGCACACCTTACAATGTGGTTATGATGCACTAGAGGCCTCCAGCAGATCAGCCGCCACTGGAGCAGTCATTCGCAGACATGCATGGCTAAGGGAACAAAATCTTCCAGATCAAGTGAAAGCAAAAATTCTAGATGCACCATTACATAAGGATGTCCTTTTTGGTGGTAATGCAGAGGATATTTTACGTAAAATGGAAGAAAAGGCAAAATCTATGCAGACTGTCAAAGCTTTCTTACAGGTTCAGCCACCAAGGTTCAGCAGGAATTGGCCATCAAAAAACTGGTCCTTTCCAACGACTGACAAAGCCCAAAGGGGCAGATACAGACGCGGAAGGGGCAGAGGACAACCCCAAGGATCCTACAGAGGCAGACAATGGCAATCACCTACACCAAGAAGTGGTGACGACAGTGCACAGCAATACAGAAAGCAAACTCAATGACTCCCTCATTGCCATGCCAAGCAGAATTCAACTGGCAGCACCTTTGGGAGGAAAACTGGCACTATTTGCAAAAAATTGGCATATTGTCACAACAGACAAATGGATTCTGGACATAATAAACAGAGGCTACAAATTTCATTTCCACACTCTTCCAAAAATGAGAGGCATGCCAAACCTACCACTAAATCAAAGGGTAGAGGCACAACTACAAATTGCAAAGCTCCTAAACATGGGGGCTATACAAAAGGTACCTACGCACCAACAAGCACAAGGTTTTTATTCAAGGCTTTTTCTGGTGCCAAGAAAAGGAAGCGACTGGAGACCCATTCTGGACTTATCCATTCTCAACACATTTCTTCTAGTGCCAAAATTCAAGATGCCTACACTACAGCAACTCCTTCCCATGCTGGGCAAGGGGTTTTGGCTGGTAACATTGGACCTCAAGGAGGCATACCTGCATGTCCCAATCAGACAAAGTTGCAGAAGATACCTCAGATTTCTTGCAGGTTCAAAACACTATCAATTCTCTGCACTGCCCTTTGGCTTATCTACTGCGCCCAGAGTATTCACCAAGTGCCTGGCATCAGTGATTGCATACTGCAGACTTCAAGGGATACAAATTTACCCTTATCTGGACGACTGCCTGATCCAAGCGGACAGCAAACTCGTACTTCTCAAACATCTGGCATATGTGACACGTTTACTGCTTTCTCTGGGATACACCATCAACAAGGAGAAATCAAAACTAACACCCTCTCAGAAAATTACCTTCCTGGGTGCCAACTTGGACACAAACACTCAGATGGCTTACCTAACAACAGACAAACAAGGGCAACTACCTCACTACTTCAAAATGCTTGCAAAAAGTACCAGGCTTACTGCAAGGAAAATCCTGCAGGCTCTGGGATTCATGGCATCTTGCATTCTTCTAATCCCATGTGCAAAGCTGCACATGAGGAAACTTCAATGGTACCTAAAAAATCTATGGTCTCAGCACAGTCACAGCTTAGAAGTGGAAATTCCAATAATTCCCTGCCTACAAAAGGAATTCATATGGTGGGATCAAGCATGCAAAGTAAACAAAGGCCTCCCATTCTGCAAGCCTCAAGCTATACAAGTCATCACCACAGACGCCTCAGATTACGCCTGGGGGGCGCACATGAAGGACAGGTGCATTCAAGGCAGATGGCACAAGACAGAAAAGCACCTTCACATAAATCAAAAAGAAATGCTGGCAGTAATAAAGGGATTTTCAGCTTTCAAACAATTCCTGCATCCAGGACAGCTGCTCATAAGAACAGACAACACCACGGTAATGTGGTACATAAACAAACAAGGAGGGACCCATTCATACCCCTTGTGCAGATTAACCATGACTCTTTGGAATCTAGCTCTGGAAAGACAAATAGAACTCCAGGCTCAGTACCTACCAGGAATGGAAAACACGCTGGCAGATACTCTGAGCAGGCATATGACAGACCCTCACGAATGGAGGCTACATCCAGGCGTATTCACGAGATTGTCCAAGCATGGGAAGGCCAGACATAGACCTTTTGCCTCCCACAAAATCATCAATTAAAAAGTTTTGCTCAAGGACCTTCCACCCAAAGGCTTGGAAAGTGGACGCCTTTCATTCACATGGACAACTTGGTCAGTTTATGCATTCCCACCACTACCTCTGCTGCCCAAAGTGCTTCTGAAAGCAAGAACAGACAAGCCAAGGATGATACTGATTGCTCCAGATTGGCCGAGATAACATTGGTATCCACTATTGAGGAACCTAACTCACACTCCTCCGTGGCCCCTGCCTCTAACACCTCTACTGCTGACGCAGAACAATTTCAAAACTCTTCACAGTCAGCTGAAAACTCTCAGTCTAGCTGCATGGAAAATCCCTTAACTTCACATCAGGCACTACTCTCCAAAGAAGTGCAGGATGTCATTCTGGAGGCTAGAAGACCATCTACAAGAAAAGCTTACTCCATAAAATGGAAGCGGTTTTGCTGTTGGAATGAAGAAAGAGGACAGGATCCTAGAAAATTAAACCTGCCTCAGATTTTACAGTACCTAACTGAACTTTTAAACAAGGGACTTTCCTTTTCATCAATCAAGATACATGCCTCAGCAATATCTGCAGAATTCAACATGGACCCTCCTTTATTCTCACACCCTCTACTGCGACAGTTCCTCAGAGGGGCTAAGAACATAAGGCCTCCAAGGAAACAACCAGTACCAGCTTGGGACCTTAACTATGTACTGGAAAAATTGACATTGCCTCCTTTTGAACCAGCTGTTTCAGCAGAATTACAATATTTGTCCTGGAAAACAGCTTTTCTACTGGCCATCACTTCAGCTCGTAGGGTTTCTGAGTTACAGGCCCTCATGGCGGTGCAGCCATTCCTAATATTCCATCAGGACAGGGTTTCCCTGCACTAACCCCTCCTTTATGCCTAAAGTAGTATCTAGGGTAGCCCTAAACCAGGCCATCCACCTTCCTACCTTCTACTCTAATCCTCAAAACAAAGGGGAAAGGCTGCTTCATTCTTTAGATATCCACAGGCAGCTACGTTACTACTTGGACAGAACCAAGACATTTAGAAAATCAGATCAACTCCTAGTTTCCTATGCTGTGGGGGGTCAAGGGAAACCTGTAACTAAACAGACCATTTCCAAGTGGATTGGTCACTGCATACGTTTTGTTATTCCCATCATGGAAAGCTCGTACCTACTGGTATCAGATCTCATTCCACTAGGGCCACAGCCACCTCTACAGCCTTCCTCAGAGGAGTGCCTACTAAAGAGATCTTGGAGGCAGCCACTTGGAGTTCTGTACACACTTTCACAAAGCATTACCATCTGCCTTTATACTCCAGAACCAGAGCAGGCTTTGCCACTGCAGTTCTGCAGGGCATTCTAGCTCAACCCAGTTCCGTATAGTACCTACCACCCTATACATAGCTTTGGGATTCTACCCATATGTAACTACTGCAGCTGTAATGCACGATGAACATAGTACAGTTTTGTACCTACCATAAATGTAGATGTTCGAGGGCTATTACAGCTGCAGTACAGGTTTCCACCCTCCTTCCCTCTTGGTAAGACCTTGGGGTTTTGAATACCTATTCATACCTGCTGACTGGGTTATCCTACTATGTTTTATTTGCTTACATTTGTGTATTACACTAATTTATGTATTGCCTTCCTTTTTGGGGGCACCTGACATCTGGGGCAAGAAAGACTGAAGAAGATGGCGTCGGCTGTGTCTTTTATACTCTAGCCTCCCTGACGTCAGAAGAGTACGCGACAACAACCGACGCCGGACCAAGACTTTGGAATTCGGCCGACCGAGGGACCGCCTGCCGGCTGAAAACCCATATGTAACTACTGCAGCTGTAATAGCCCTCGAACATCTACATTTATGGTAGGTACAAAACTGTACTTTTCATTGCAGGTTCAACCCATTATCAATTCTCTGCACTGCCCTTTGGCTTATCTACTGCGCCCAGAGTATTCACAAAATGTCTGGCACCAGTAATTGCATACTGCAGACAGAGGAATTCAAATATATCCATATCTAGATGACTGCCTCATCCAAGCAGAAAGAAAAGACATTCTCTTACAACATCTGGCTTTTGTGAGGCATCTACTAAATTGTCTGGGGTACACAGTAAACGAAAAGAAGTCAAAACTAGTACCCTCACAAAAAATGACATTCCTGGGTGCCAGCTTGGACACAACGGCCCAGAAGGCTTATCTTACACCAGACAAGCAATTACAACTGACTCAATATTTCAAGACAATGGCAACAAAGACCCAATTAACTGCAAGAAAAATTCTGCAGGCTTTGGGCTTCATGGCATCTTGCATTCTGATAATACCATTTGCAAAACTGCATATGAAGAAATTACAGTGGTACCTAAAAAGCGTATGGTCTCAACACAGCCACAGCTTGGACACAGTGATATCTCTAATTCCCTGCCTTCAACAGGAATTTCTGTGGTGGGCACAGGCATGTCACCTCAACAAGGGTCAGCCTTTCACCTTGTCCCCACCCAGGCAAACTATCACAACAGATGCTTCAGACTATGCCTGGGGGGCACACATGGCAGGGCAATGCATTCAAGGCCTATGGAATGCAGAACAAAGAAAACTGCACATAAACCAAAAAGAGATGCTAGCTGTACAGAAAGCTCTGACAGCCTTCAAGGATCTACTACAGCCAGGACAACTTGCAATAAAGACAGACAACACCACAGTAATGTGGTACATAAACAAACAAGGGGGCACACATTCCTACCCTCTTTGCAGGCAAGCAATAATCTTATGGAACACAGCTCTGGCCTACCAAGTCCAGTTACAAGCTCAATTCCTGCCAGGACAGAAAAACACACTGGCAGACAACCTAAGCAGAAACATCAAAGATCCCCACGAGTGGAAGCTAGACCCACAAATATTTACAATGATAACTCAAAGATGGGGTCTACCAAATATAGACCTGTTTGCCAGTCCTCAAAACTACCAGCTGACAAAATTTTATACAAGGACATTCCACCATCAAGCTTGGAAAGTGGACGCTCTCTCCTTCAGTTAGAAAAACCTGACAGCATATGCCTTTCCTCCATTACCTCTTCTCACAAAGCTTCTTTTGAAGGTCAAAAAGGAGAAACCTTGACTGATTCTCATAGCCCCAGACTGGCCACGCCAGCACTGGTACCCGCTATTGAAGAATATGGCTCACAGCCCACCATGGATATTGCATCAAATACCTCATTTGCTTGCGCAGCAAGACAAGCAGATTCTACACAGCCAGATCAAAACCTTAAACCTGGCTGCATGGCAAATCAATTAAGCATCCCACCAGCCCCTCTTTCACAAGCAGTACTGGATGTTATTCTAGAGGCCAGGAGGCCAAGCACCAGGAAGGCTTACTCGGACAAATGGAAAAGGTTTTGTGCTTGGAACCAAGTTAAAGGCCAAGACACGACTCAGCCTCATATGCCTCACATTCTGCAGTATTTAGCTGAGATGTTGCATAAAGGACTTTCCTTCTCCTCTGTTAAAATCCATGCTTCAGCTATTTCAGCTCACTACGACACGAATCCACCTTTATTTTCAAATCCTCTTCTAAGGCAGTTCCTCAGAGGGGCAAAAAACATTAGACCACCTAGAAGAGCCCCTACACCAACATGGGACCTCAACTTTGTTCTGGAAAAACTAACGCTACCTCCCTTTGAACCAGCTTTTTCTGCAGACCTTCAGTTCCTATCCTGGAAGACTGCCCTGCTCCTGGCAATAACTTCTGCTAGGAGAGTCTCAGAATTACAGGCACTTATGGCAGTGGAACCTTTCCTCATTTTTCATCAAGACGGAGTTTCTCTACGAACTAATCCTTCCTTCATGCCTAAGGTGGTTTCCAGTGTAGCTTTAAATCAAACCATCCACCTACCCACTTTCTTCCCCAATCCACAGAACAAAGGTGAGAGACTCCTGCATTCCTTGGACATTCACAGGCAGCTTCGTTACTACTTGGATAAAACTAAGGCTTTCAGAAAAACTGACCAGCTCTTTGTTTCCTATGCTACAGTTTCTCAAGGGAGGGCCATATCCAAGCAAACCATTTCTAAATGGATAGGCCATTGCATACGATTCTGCTATACCCATCATGGGAAACCAGTTCCTCCTACCATTAGATCCCACTCTACCAGGGCAACAGCTACCTCTACAGCCTTTCTCAGGGGGGTTCCTACCAAGGAAATTTTAGAAGCTGCAACTTGGAGTTCTGTACACACCTTCACCAAACACTATCACTTACCTCTTTTATTCTAAGTCCAGGGCAGGCTTTCGCCACTGCAGTTCTGCAGGGCCTCATTGCCTCCACTAACCCTCTATGATGCCTCCACCCTACCTTAGCTTTGGGACTCAACCCAAGTGTGATGACTGCAGAAGGGTAACACGATGAACATAGTACAGTTTTGTACCTACCATAAATGTAGATGTTCGAGTGTTCACCCTGCTGCAGTCCAGGTTACCCTCCCTCCAACCCCTCTGATCTATTGGCTAAATCTTTGCTATGCCTTTCTGATGTATTTGCTTATAGCTGAAGGGATTTTGTGTTTGTACAGTGTTCACACCTTTTGGTACTAATTTGGATCACCTTTTTGGGGGCACCTGACATCTGGGGCAAGAAAAACTGAAGAAAATGGTGTCGGTTGCAATATATGTACCCATGGCACACTGACGTCAGGGATGAGGCGACAGCAACCAACGTCAGACCAAGACTTTGGAAATCCGGCCGACTGCGGGACCGCCTGACGACAGGATAACCCAAGTGTGATGACTGCAGCAGGGTGAACACTCGAACATCTACATTTATGGTAGGTACAAAACTGTACTTTTTCTATCATCTGTCTTTTGAACTGTTGGTAATGGGTGATCCTATGTGATGTAGAATTCATCATTTTCTCTGATGCTTTGTGGCTCATGTTTCCAGTGTTTTTCAGACACTTCAGTACCATAATGTGTGCACAATCCCCAATCCATCAGTCTTGCCACATTATTATGCCTTTCAGTACACAGTTCTTCTGCCATTAGTATGTCTCAACCAGCAGTGAGGTCTGCAACTCTTTCCAATTCTGTTTTTACAAAACCTACATTTGTCTGTTTCTCTCACTGTTCAGTGGACTTTGTAAACCAGTGTTTACGTAGCCCGCTGTCTTGTCCCGCCAATATTAACCTTTCATCTCTTGGTTTGAATTCACCTCTCCTTAACCATTCCTGCGTTTGATCCTAATCAACATGAGGTCCTTCCAGAAGTTTTCTATACTTTCAAGTATATTTATGCATTTTCCGCATTTCTTCCCTTCTCATCTGGTCCTTCACCTTCTATTCTTTTTTTTTTTTTTTTTTTTTTTTTTTTTTTTTTTTGGCACATTCGGTTTCTGCCTGATTTTTATTTAATTCCGGTTTGTTTTCCATTTCTGCTTGACACCAATATGGTTCTTCTAGATTCAGCAGATAATTCATCTTGGATTTATTCTCCTCATGTTTCAAAACTTTCACTACTTTTGGGTCTTGTGAGGTTAGCAGATGTGTGCAATCCCACAATTGCAGATCTATACATGTAATCAATTTCAAGAAGGCTCATCCCTCCTTTTGGAATGGGGAATATGTAATCTTGGTATACAGTGATTTTTATAAATCATTTGAGCATGAAGCATCCTTCTTTTCCTCTCTAATCTATCCAATACGTTTTGGGGCCAGTCAGTTATTCCAAAACTGTAAGTTAGAACAGGAAGAGCAAATTGGTTTATAGCTTGAATTTTGTTCCTAGATGTCAGTGCTGTTTTCAGGATTAATTTAAGTCGTCTAAAGTGTTCCTTACCAAGTTTTATTCGCATTTGTTCATGTTTTATTGTTGATCCTTCCATCAATTCTTAAATATTTATACACTCCATCTTGCTCCTTCATCAGTTCCTAAATATTTATATACTCCCTCTTGCTCAAGTTCTTTTATGTCACATTCTTGTCCCAAACTGATGATCTGAAGTAGGATTGTTCATTTGTCAGCAACCTGTGGGTTACGGATCCGATATCGGATCCGAGCCGGCAACTTGTTTCAAGCTAATGGATCCGAGCTCCTAGCTCCTCCCTTCACCCATAATCCCCTGCTAACCCTCCATGACCTCGGATCTAGTTTGCCGCGCTTGTGATGGCTGGATCCTTTTCTTGAGCTCTGCAGATAAGTGGGAAAAAGTTAACTTTTTTCTAGCATTTTTCGTCAGGAATTTCTTTTTTAGTTTAAATTAATACTTGTAAAGTGTGTCTGAGTTAGGTTCCCTATTTTTTAATTAATACCCCCCCTTCGCTGGTCGCTAGTGTGTGAGTGTTTGAGTGTCTTTTGGGGCCTGTGTGTGTGTGTGTATGTGTGTGGTTGTTTTTTAAAAAGGAATGGCTGAGGCCCCAAAAGCCATATTTTCTAAATGTACCGAGTGTGGCCATAAGCTCTCCCCGGCTGATGGCCACACTTGGTGCGTTCGGTGCCTTGGGGTTGAACACCTCACCTCGGGCTGTACTATCTGTGCAGCGTTCAACCCCAGGGCACTGAAAAAATGGAGGTCGAAGCTGGTCTTGGCGGGACTTCTACCCCCGGATTCAGCTTCGGCCTCCGCTACCTCTGCTACTCCCGTGGCTCCATCACAGCCTGTGGTGGTTGCCACTCCTGCCCCCCTGCCTCCGACTGGGACTCAAACTCCAGCTAAAGTGTCGGAGGACAGGGAGGCCAGGAGGGAGAAGCACCACAAGCGGCGGGCCGAGACCTCCGTTTTGGCCCCGCCAGCTAAGCGGGCTTCTCCCTCCATTGCTTCTAGGTCTCCTCCTCGGCTCCGATCCCCTTCTTTCTCCCCGGGGCCCGAGGAGGAGGAGACCCGATCTCCGTCGAGGTCATCGAGGCGGCATTCCAGGCCTGCCTCGGTGGCCTCTTCGAGATCCACTTTCAGCTTATCAGATGCAGACTTGGACCGGATGATGCGAAGGTTCATCCAGGCCCAGCTGCAGATGGGAGTGCTCTTGCCTCCCCCCCCCTCAGGGGGGGAGCTCAACACCTTTTTTCCACCCAATTGCTCCTTCTCCGACCCGCTACCCGGGTTCGGAGCGCTCAGAGCCGAGCAGCCTTGGAGCCGGGGGTGGGTCTGCGCCAACAGTACTTGGTACGTCGGATCCGACCTCTCAGAGCTGTGGTCCGAGCTTCGGATCCGAGGGATTCAGTGTGCCTTCGGCTCCGTCCAGGTCGGAGCACACTGGTCCCTTGGATCCGACGGTCTCGGCGCCGGCTCCGATCCCTTCATCGGATCCGAGTGGGAGCCGACTTTTGGATCCATTGGAGAGTGGCTCTCCCTCGGCATTCGATGTTGTGGAGAGGGCTCTGTTGAGAGCATCCGGACCCCCGGTCCTTGCATCGACTCCTCCCTGCACTCCCTCTCTGCTGGGCCAGGCTTCCATCACCCGGCCAAAGGGACAGCCTGCTTCGATGTCACAGATAGTTCCATTGGAACAAGATGTTGCTGGCGAGGCCTCCTCGGACAGTCCCCCCGAGGAAGCTCCCCGCAAGCATAAGTGCAAAAGGAGGCACGTGGACTCCCCTGAGTCCTTAACCGAGGACACGGACTTGGAGGAAGGGGAAGGCTCCCCAAGATCAACCCCTGAGGATGTCTCCTTTGGAGACATCATGGAGATGCTGAGAATCAGAGGTGGGTGGTCTGCCCCAAAGTCTTCCTCTGACGAATCCGTGTTTCTGGAGGCATTCGAGGCAGGCCCGTCTACCTCCTGGGTGTCCCCTCCAGCCGATCCCCTGGTGGACCTTATTACCACCAGGGCATGGAAGGATCCGGACACCGTGGAGCCAATACTGAAGTGACCGGATAGGATTCTTAGCCCCCCCCTCAGACCGGTCACATTGGAGTAAGGGCCCCCCTGTAGATGCCATGTTGACGGCGGTAGCCACAAAGAGGGAATTGGCTCAGGAGAGTCCCTCAGTCCATCCACCGAGCAAAGAGTCCCGTTTGATGGATCGCTTAGGGAAGCGAGTCTTTAGTTCAGCGACCTTCTCAGTAAGGTCTCTGAACTATATGGCACATGTCATCAGGATGCAGCGGGATCTTATCAAAGAATACGCTGCATCCCCCCCTGAGTCCATGTCGGAGGAGGATAAACAATTGTACTCCACCCGAATGGCCACTCTGAGATCTATTTCAAACACCTCTATGCGGCTGTTGTCCCACGCCACAGAGAGAGACGCTAGGGCCAGCGGAACAGGCCTAGTCATGAGACGTCAGGCCTGGCTCCATCATTGCGACTTTACGGAGTCCTTTAAAGCGTCCTTCGCGAATGCCCCCTTTGATGGTTCTGCCCTTTTTGGCAAAACAGTTCGCAAGACGCTTGTCCAGAGTGAGGAGGACGGGAAGACGTTGTCTGCCGTCGGAGTCCGCTTCTCTGCTCCCCAGCGGTCCTTTTCAAGGAACCAAAAGGGTCAGAAGAAGATGTGGTTCCAGAAATCACAACATTCCCAACCAGCTCCGGACAACCAGTCCTACCGTGGCAGAGGTGGACAGGGAGGACGTCGCCCCAGGGGCAGAGGGGCTCAGAGAAATTTCGGGTCCAGAGAACCTTTCTCTGAGCGGCCCGCGCAGCAGCCCTGAGGGGTTGCCTGGCTGCTCCACACTGGAGGCAGTCGGGGGGGGGGGCGTTTTTCGAAACATCTAGCGGCATGGGAGTCCATCACAACAAACCGCCTGGTGCTTCGCATCATATCCAGAGGGTACAAAATACCAATTCTCCATGTCCCCCAATCCAAGAACCTCCCCGATGTACCACCCGATCACAGGGAGGCCGCAGCCGCAGAAATACAGCAGCTGCTAAGAAAAAGAGCCATCCAGCCCGTCCCCCAAGACCAGCTCGGATTAGGGTTCTACTCCAGGTTCTTTTGGTGCCAAAAGACGGGGATCTGAGACCCATCCTAGACCTTTCCCGCTTGAACCTGTCAGTAACCAAGGAAAAATTCCGAATGGTCACTCTTCAATCTATCCTCCCCCTTTTGAGGGAGAATGATTGGATGTGCTCTATAGACCTCAAGGATGCGTATTACCACATCTTAATGGACAAACGATCCAGGAGGTTCCTTCGCTTCCGGCTGGGAGCCAGTCACTACCAGTTCAGGGTCCTTCCCTTTGGCCTCACCACAGCCCCAGGGTGTTCACCAAAGTGTTAGCAGTGATTGCGGCCCACCTGAGACTTCAGGGAATTCAGGTCTTCCCGTACCTGGACGACTGGCTCCTTACCGCACCAACAAGGCATCTACTTTGCTCGGCCAGAGACTTCTTTCTCCATCTAGCCCCACAACTAGGCATTACTATCAATGTCGGCAAATCTCTACTGGCTCCAACACAGATCATAGAATTCATAGGTGCCAGAATAAACACCAGAGATTTGCGAGCCTTCGTAACTGCCGAGAGAATCAGAAATCTACAACTTCATGTGCGGGCTATCCTTCATTTAGAGGCTTCACCAGTGGAATTGATCCTGAGGGCACTAGGCTCCATGGCAGCAGCGATTACACTCCTTCCATGCGCCCGTTTGAACATGCGAGTCCTGCAATGGACTCTGTTAGTGCAATGGTCCTTCCTATCCCTTCCTCTCCACCATCCCATTGCTATCAGCAAGGCTTGCAGAAGGGCGCTACTATGGTGGCTCCAAGCATCGAACTTCCATACGGGCCATCCCTTCTGCACCTCTCCCCCTATCGCCACTGTGACCACGGACGCTTCCCGCCTCGGGTGTGGGGGGGGGCATTACTCAGGCAGGACAGTCCAAGGCACGTGGAATGATACAGAGACCTCCCTGCATATCAACGTTCTGGAGATGAGAGCGGTGCTGTTGGCGTTGCAAGCACTTCAGAGCTTCCTCCCCGCAGGAACAATTGCAATTCACTCGGGCAACATGTCAGTGGTCTGGTATATCAACAAACTGGGGGGAACCAGATCTTATCCTCTTTGCCGCGAAGCCATGAGAGTGTGGGAATGGGCGATCTCCACCAACCGCTTTCTGATTGCAACGCACATTCCGGGGAGGACCAACATCCTAGCGGACAAGCTCAGCCGCACCCTTCTTACCCCTTACGAGTGGTCTCTCAATCCTCTAGTAGCGAAGCAGATATTCGCAACATGGGGGCAACCCTGCTGCGATCTTTTTGCATCTCCATCAAACGCCAAATGCGACAATTTCTTCGCTCTAATCCCCCCACCAGGGGAATCTCCAAGAGACGCTCTGGTGCATGCTTGGCCACCCGGTCTACTCTATGCCTATCCTCCTCTTCCAATGATGATACAACTCTTACAGAAAGCCTCGCGGTTGGGGAGCAAGATGATTCTCATTGCCCCATTCTGGCCTCGACAAATTTGGTTCCCTTACCTGTTGTCTCACCTTGTGAATCACCCTTGGATTCTAGATCCCATTCCGGATCTCCTCTCCCATCCATTGGACTTGCCAACTCCAAACCTGGACAATCTGAAACTGACAGCTTGGTTGATCCAGTTCCACTCCTAGTTAGGACTCCCGGTATCTCTTCACCAGTCAAAGCCATCCTCGTGGCAGCACATAAGCCCTCCACCAGGAAAGTGTATCACAGCAAATGGAAATGTTTTTCCATCTGGGCGGAGCGCCGCGATCTAGATCCCTTTACGGCTCCTCTTCCATCCATTTTAGACTTCCTAACTGAACTCTTTCAAGAAGGCGCTAGTCGTTCAACTGTCAAAGTGCAATTGGCAGCCATTTCTCATTATCATGTGGGACATGATACAGGACCCTTGATGTCAGCCAAATTGTGTAAAACCTTTCTCAAGGGTACCTTTTTACTTACCTCCTGTAAAAGAAGCCGTACCCTCATGGGATCTTACTTTAGTTCTTCAAGCCTTGACTGCTCCACCCTTTGAACCCGCTGCTTCAGTGGATCTCAAATTCTTGTCATGGAAAACAGCATTCCTTGTAGCCATTACTTCAGCGAAAAGAGTGTCGGAACTTCAGGCTCTTTCTGTAAAGCCTCCATACCTGATTTTTCACCCTGATAGAGTGTACCTCAGGATCAATCCCTCCTTTCTTCCCAAGATAGCATCAGAAACCAACATAAACCAATCCATAAATTTACGGTTTTCTTCCCTAAATATCAAAATAAGGGTGAATACAAGCTGCACTCATTGGATGTTCATAGGCAGCTTCGTTTTTATACTCCTAGGACGGCTGGCCATAGACAATCCGACCAGCTGTTCGTTTCCTTTGCCAAATTTAACTTGGGGAAAGCTATCTCTAAAGTATCTTTATCTCGCTGGATTTCCCAATGTATCCTACTAGCTCATCAAGCCTCGGGTAGACCCGCACCAGAAGGAGTTCGTGCTCATTCCACTCGCTCTATTTCTACTTCTGCGGCTTTCAAGTCTAGAGTTCCTTTGGATGATATTTGTTCTGCAGCCACTTGGGCTTCATCTCATACCTTTATCAACCACTACAAGCTAGACCTGCTTTCTAGAGGGAGAGCATCCTTTGGCTCTGCAGTGCTTCGTAATATCCTTCCATGATGGCCACCCAGGGTGCAGGTAGCTGGGGACTCTGTCCCACAGGTTGCTGACAAATGAACAATCCTACTTCAGATTTAGAAGTTATGTACTCACCATAACGTTCCATCTGAGTAGGTAGTTCATTTGTCTGCAACCATCCCCCCCTCCTTCCCCCTGACCTTCTTTGGATCTATTAGTTTTTAGATATCCTTTGTTGGATATATATGGAGAGGCAAACTCGATCTGAGGTCATGGAGGGTTAGCAGGGGATTATGGGTGAAGGGAGGAGCTAGGAGCTCGGATCCATTAGCTTGAAACAAGTTGCCGGCTCGGATCCGATATCGGATCCGTAACCCACAGGTTGCAGACAAATGAACTACCTACTCAGATGGAACGTTATGGTGAGTACATAACTTCTAATTTTCTTGGAGCTGCAGACTTCCTGCTTTAAAGGTTGCTTTTGCACATTTATCAAGGCCAAATGACCATCTCAAATCACCAGAAAAAGTTTCAACATCTTGCAGTTGTGCTTTCAGTTCCTCATCTGATGAACTATATGGTTTTAAATCATCGACAAAGAGAAGATGAGAAGTCTTTACACTTTGTTGTTTTCTAGGAGTCAAATTATAGCTGTGGCCTAAGCTGTTAAGTAGACAGCTTAATGGGTTAAGGGCAAAAGTAGGCAGCTTAATGGGTTATGGGCAAGACAGAATAGCAGAGGTGACAGAGTCACCCTGGAGTATATCCCCCTTTGAATTTTTATCCCTGGTATAATAATTTGTGCATTGTCATGACTTAATTGCAAAGTGGTCTGCCACTGTGTCATGGTCACTGTAATGTAGTCTATCAGTGAAGGGTGTGTATCTTTTATATTTTTAAGCATCCTTTTATCCATGAATGTGGGATACTATCAAATGTTTTTTTGTAGTCAATCCATGCATGCTTAGATTCTTCCCCTTTTTGCAGTTCACCACTATGACTTGTTTGAACAACAAGTGATCCTTTGTTCCATATGACTTTCTTGTATTGCCCTTTTGTTCTATTGCCATAAATGAGTTTTCTTCTAAATGACTGTAAACTCTGTCGGCATCTGTTCCAGTTTATAGTTTATATGTCGTCGGAAGGCAAGTTATTGGCCTATGATTTTTAGGGTAGCTTCCAGGTTCACTCTTGAGTAGAAGCATTGTTTTTCCTGTTAGCCAGGTTGGTGTTTGTTTGGGGTGTGCATATAAATAGTTCTTAGTCATGGCTAAATCTTTGTGCAAAGATGTTAATACTTTTGACCAGAAGTTAAGTACTGCATCGGGACCTGGAGTTTTCCAGTTAGAGGCTTTTCGTAACTTTGTTTCAATCTGTCTGGCTGTTACTTCATTCCATTTCATATCCTGTACATTTAAACTTCTTATTTTTTCTTTTGCTTCTTCTATCCATTTAGCATCTTTCTTATGTTCCACAGGGGCTTCATTAATACTTCTCCAAAATCTATCTATTTCTTCTTTTTTTGGTGGTATTTCAGTTCATTTTACTCTGTTTCCCAATTCTCTATAAAACTCTTGGGTCATCAATAAATTGCTTATTTTGTACTTTCCCTTTATATTTATGTGCATATCTTCTAAGTTTTTCCGTCTGTGCTGAGATTTTTGGTTATTTGCGATGGTGCATGATAGATCCTGATCTCTTCTAATACCGCACTTTGCTTTTATCACGTCAGTCTTTCTAAGTATATTTGTTGATCTGTTCCCTCTTCTGTAGTCCTTTAACAGTGACACATCTTAATTGCTTTATAGTTTTCTCTATTCGATGCTTCTATGATGGTATTTGATTTCTCCCCTTCCTTTCCCTCACTACCATGTGTTCTTGTAGAACGTTATCAGTTATTTATTTAGCTGCACAGTAATATATCCAGTTTACTTCTGTTGTATCACATAGATCTCTATGGACAGACCTAATTATTGTGTTTATTTGTTTTATCAAACTTCTGACTTTTTGGGTTTTATTGACCTTCTGCAGTCTGTTTCTTTAATTGATCTTAATATGTCTCGCTGTCACTATTAAATCAAGCAACTCTTCTGTTAGCACATTTTCTTCCAAACTGAGGGCATATTTTTTTTTGTTTTCCATTTCCTACAGGCATTCTATGCAAAGTTGTATGGCATCTTCCTGTGGCACATTCTCTTCAATTTCATCCTGTGCCATCTGTCGCTCTGTCATCGGTACTCGCCGGCCTATTACTGCTCAACATTGACTACGTCAGAGCTTCCACAGTTTCCTGTTCCTTCCCTTACTGTCCAGTTTCAAGTGAACATTTATACTGATTTCCTGTGGAAGGCTGCAAAATATTTTCATATGGCAGTTGACCAATTGCTTCCCATTCCACTGGTTTCCTCTTAATTTGTATGTCCATTGCTCTATCTCCGTATGCTTCCTGAATAGAATGAAACATGACCTGTCATGCCTCCTGGAATTTCCGTTTAACCAGGTTTCTGCCAACCAAATGGAGGACTGCAGCATTTTGTTGCTGTACACAAAGGGGGAGGGCCTTGCATTGACGCAGGGAGTAACAAATCCATAAGTCTGACTAGTCTCATGTGCAAGGCCATGGAGAGAATTATCATGGATCTGGTAAACTGACACAGGAAAACTGTAGATGCTGGACTCTATCCACTTAAATTTTGTCAAAAGCAAGTCATGCCTACTTAACCTAATGTACTTTAGAGAAGATCAGTCAAGCTATGGACAAGGGCAAAATAGCGTAGACTTGACTACCTTGAGCTGGCCAAGGAGTTTGATACATTTCCTCACGCTGGCATCATAGATAAGCATGCAGACTTTGGTATAAACCCATATGTCACTATATGGATGCCAACTCACTCACTGATAGGACATGGGAAGTTGGGATAGGGGAATCCATTTTCACAAAGAGGCAAGTCATTGGCGGAGTCCCACAGGGATTTGTGCTGGGGCTTCTCCTTTATGGCATCTACTTTTCTGAAGTCACTGCAGATGTTAGGGTCCTCTGGCTGTTCAAGTTTGCATATGACTGTAAACTAGGCATAGTCATTGAATCCCCTAAGACATGGCTACTTTTCAAGAGGACATGATGCAAACAGGCAACTGGTAACCAGAGCCATGGATTAAAACTCACTAGGGAAAAATGGATAATAGTACCCTTTAGAAAAACGGCCACCCCTGGAAATTAATTTTAAGGGGTTTATTATCAGTTAAGTAGACCCTGTGGTCAAGGATCAGGGAGCGCATGTTGACAGCAGCCTGACCTTTGACAGTCCTGTTTCTCCTGTGGTGAGAAAATCGCTTTGCATTGCACAACTTGTAAGTAAGGGCATGGCATCCAAGTCAAAGGATATTCCTGGTCTGATGAGAGCAGAGTACAGTTGAACAATTTTAGAGTACAGTGCACCCTTCAGCATATACATAACCAGGTACTTGAATCAGCTTGAGAGAACACAGCTGTTCCTCGCAAAAAGACTACAGGGAGTGAACAAGTACTATGCGGACTGTCTCAGAGACTTAACCCTGTACGGTCTGTCCTACACACTACTATACAGTGGTCTAAGTGTAGTCTACAAGTCATCTTCTGATCCCACACTGATGGATTTGTTACATATCTGCTAAACAAATAGCATCAAACAATAAAGCTCCCTACTGAAATGTCAGCACTCCATATGCAGAGTGCCTAAATGCTGGAAAAAAAATAAAAAAGACTGAAAATCCCAGAGGAGTGGATCTCGAACATCGCTCTCCTCATTTACACAACTTCAACTCTGAGATTGCCATACTACAGAGAAAAGGGGGTATTCTGGGAAATGGCTGTCTCAGACTTCGTATATGCTAAGCCTGCTTTTTCAGCCTTTCAGTCTCCATGTTTTAGGACTTGCTGTACGAGTCCCAACATTTTAAATTGTTACCCAAAAGTACCCATTCTAAGGACCTAAACCTGGTCTGCGATATAAATAGGACCTGTTTGGGGGGGGGGGGGGGCAGGTAGGTAGGTAGGTAGGTAGGTAGGTATGTGTGTATGGCTTCCCAGCCATTTGAAGCAAAGCTCATCTCTAATGCTATACATAGATTCATAGCTTCATAGATTGTTACTAGGCTAACGACACGGGGGGGGGGGGTTCTTTCTAGGACTAGCTCTGTTCATAAGGGACATGAATGCCAGGCCAGATGTAAATTTTCTATTCTCCATCCACTGGTCTAGGTTGCACTTAAAGTGGATATTGGACAAACTCGGCTTCACATGGATGGGAAGCCTTTTCCATAGGAGGGGCACTCTCTGGGATGCATCTGTCTCTCCAGTGTGTTCTGTTTACGTAACAGATAAATTCAGGTCCCTAGACTTTGTATTTCTGGTACTCTTTGACTTATGAATAGGCAGGAGATTCATAAGTGTGGGTTTTTTGGATGGCTTGTACGCTAGGCATAGGTCACCCCACAGCAATCTATAGGAGACTGAGTAGAGTGAAAGGGCTTTAAGGCACTCTACAAAAGGCAGGTTTTTTATGCCATGTATTCTTTTCATAGGGAACCTCTGAGGTCACTGTAGTCTGTGTATGCCTGGTCAGATAAATATCATAAGGAGCATTGTACTGTATGATTGGTCTGACAAGGGTGGAGTACAGTGGGATAATGACCTCTTTGAAACTAGATGCCATGCCCTTACTTGCAACATAAAAGGATTTCCTCACCACTGTGGCCACTTGATGGTCGAGGGAAGGCTACTGTCTACGTGTATACCCAGATCCCTAACTACTGGGTCGACTCTTAAGGGCGTATTGTTATCATGGTAAATGGCTGGTATGGTTGTTTTCCCAAAGGATACAGTTATGCATTTCTTAGCTTTGAGTTTAAGAATATGGCTTTGGCACCATTAATTAATCAGAGATGGACCTTCTTGAAGAACACTAGTGTCTTCAGGGGGAGTTGATAACCCCCAGCTTGCAATCATCTGTAAACGTAGTCAGCCATAAACCTTTAACATTTGCTTCCGTTTCTAAGAAAACAGATACCAAAAAGGAGTGGGCCCAGTACAGGATCCTGGGAGACTCCACTAGTGACTGGCCTCTTGGAGGTGGCCTCACCTATTTTGACCTCCTGGGTCCTTTCATTGAGACATTTGACTATCTAGCGGGTGATAAAAGGGTTTATATCCAAATTAGTGAGCTTGTCTGTAATGGCCAAGTGGTGTATTGTATCAAAAGTCTTGACCAGGTCGAAGTAAGCTGTGAACACAGTCTTGCCCTCATCCAATGCTTTGGTGACCCTTTCAAAAAAGTCCTTCAGATTTATTGGGCATAAACTTCCTTTAACAAAGCAGGACTGCAATGAGCCTAGCGTTTACAGGTTACCTATAGGTTCATAGGTTCATACTAGGCTATCTGCCCTAGGGCATTTATAAGCCTAGCCAGAGTGTGTTTGGCTTTCGCCACCCATTTTAAATTAATTTTGCTATGCCTTTTTTTGAGGTTAGTATACTGTGCCTCTGTCTAACAGTGACACAGAAGTGATAGCCGGGGTAAACCTACGATCTCCCATCCACTCATCAAGATTCCTCTTGAAGAGAGTCAATGTGGGACTCTGCCTAACCTGGACTGGGATTTTATTCCAGAGTGAAGGGAGCCTCTGGGTTATGAATCTGTCCCTCCAGCAATTCCTATTTATTTCAGTGCTGAGGTTCAAGTCTCTCGAGCGCGTGATGATTCTTTCATGGCCTTACCTATGAGGCTGGTAAGACTTAAAGGTCTGTAGTTACCCAGATCAGTGGTTGGACATTCTTTTTGCAGGGGAATGACTGTAGCCATCTTCCATTCCTTGGGCACAAAACCTGACTGTATGCTGCAGTTCAAAAGTGATTCAAGTGGACCAGAAAGGTCATGAGTCATGCTGTTTATTAAACATCCTGGGATGTTATCGGTGCTCATCGATGCCGTATTTTTGTCCTTGGAAATTACATTGAAGATCTGTTCTCTGGTAATGGTTGGGGGGGATTGTGGTATTTCCTTTGGACTACTGGGGGGGGGGAGTAAGGGGAGAAATTTGAGCTGAACCTGTCAGCCAAAAGTTGGCAGTGGCCTCTGTTTAATTGAGATTGATGTCATTTACAGTAAAATCTGCACATTGTTCCAAATTTCCCCTGAGGTTGCGGACATAACTGTGGAAAACTTTGTCCTTTGCCTGAGAAGATATTTTTTCTTCAAGTTTAGCCTTTGAAGTATTAATTGACTCTCTTAGCAGCCTGTTTAGATTGGTTTTATTTTGTATAGCTTTGTTCCTCCTATGCTTGGCCAATATTTTTTTTCTTTGTTGTATACCTGGTTGATATTGTGATTCCACCAGTATGGCTTGTCTTTTAAGTTTGTCTTATTCTTAATATGAGTGGGCACACCTCACCCTATACAGCTATCAGTGTGGCTGTGCAAAGCTTTTGTAAATAGCTCAGCATATGCTATGGCGTTTACTGGGTTGTGGGTGCTTGGAATTTAGCCAAGGTGTCAGTAGAGAGAGAGATTAGCCTTGGCATAGTTCCTAAAGGTTTTTGGTTTCACTGGATCCCTAGATTTAATTTTTATTTCAAGCATTACTACCTTATGGTCAGATCTGATAAGTGAAGACATTACATTTGATGAGGAACATCACCCCCCTCCCCCCACTGTTCGTGAGTACAAGTTCAGCTATGTTTGCACCCCTGGTAGGAGAATGGACCAACTATTCCAGGATGTTGGTAATAACAAAGTTAACATAACTTGGACAAATGGTTGGGAGATTGCAAATTTACCTCTGGTTTGGCACCTCTGTCCTTAGAGGATAGGAACAGCCTGTAAATGCTTGATATGTACAAGCCTATATTGTAACCGTAAAAGTAAAATTTCTTGGAACATTGACAGCTTAGTTAGGCTTAAAGTGCCTCTTGGGCTGATAGCTTCGTAACAACACATGAACCTAAGTTAGGGAAGTTTTGTCACCTGTCAGTTGCATTTTGACTTCGTAGTTTGTTTTATGAGTTGTAAGTAGAAACATGAGTGCGAAGTGATGCATTTTACTTGAGCTGGGAGGGACAGTCTGGGTCCAGGAGAGGAGAAGCTTTGGTTAGTACTGTGAAGTTTAGTAGTTGGTGTGTAAAGTGGGGGGCCAGAATGAGGGTGATTTCTTAGGTTAGAGGATAATGACAAGCTTGTAGTATATCATCTCTGTGTTTGACTGGCAACTGTTTTGTCTTTTTTAAAGTTTAGTAGTAGTGTTTGTTTCTTGGGGGAGTATAAAAATCTGCATACTTTGTTAGAGATAATTTGAAGTTTCTGGGTTTTTCTTTAAGTGGATTCAGCAGTACCTAGAAGGTTGTATTCTAGCTGGGCACATAAGATTCCTTTGCCTATGGCAGCTTTTCAGGGTAGGTAAGGTAATGAAATATTTTTTTTTTCTTGCTCCGAATAGGAGATGGTTTAGCCTTTCTTTTTCCACTAAGTTGTAAATGTAAGGCAAGTGCAGGGTTAAGCCTGATACCTAGATATTTGAAATGGGATACATTTTCATGTTAAAGAAGTCTTTAACTTGGAGGGCTGTTTAGGTTCTACTGAGTTTAAGGATAGTCCCAAAGAGTGTGTTTGTTTATTTTTGATTTGTTGAGGAATTTTTTGTTTATCCATTCTGAGAGCGAGAGGAAGTCTGTTTTGATGCTCTTGGTGTAATGAGAGCAGTGTGTGTGTTTACAGTACTGCAAAAGAGGGCCATATCATAAACATATAGACAGATGAGGTAGATTGTAAGGAAGTTTGTGTGTATGGAGAATAGTAGTGTCGCTAAGTTGACCCTTGAGAACCCCTTTTTATTTAAAGGGTTGCTGATGTGATTGAAGATCATATTTTGATGCAGAAGTTGCAGTTGGCAGATAATTCTTGAACTAGGGTATAACCTCTAGGCTAAAACTTTCCAAGGTCTGCCGATTCCAATATCATCTGAAAGCTCTTTCCATTATGCTGTGTGCACTTGAATGGTGGCATTACTGTTTAAAGTTGGGAGTGTTGGGACCTCTGTCCCATTTAGGACTAGGGTAGTAATAGTTTCTAATCATACTGCCCTTCACCACAAGCTGTAACATAAATGTGTTGGAGCTACTGTATCTCTCATTAATTTAACTTCAGAAACGTAATATTTAGCTTAACCATGGCCCCGACTCCAGTAATTTTTCTGTCCTCCTTTCTGGCCGCTAGCGTAAAGTTCCTTAAAAAAGCCTCTCTAAATGTTTAATTTCAACAATAGACACTACTTTTGATATTGACCTTTACAGGAAGATTCAGGCATTCTTGCTACTCAAGAATTGAAGATGATTTATGACTTTTCTACCACATTAGTAACTTTAGGGTTGAGACTGGCTGAGAGACAGTTGTATTAATCAAAATGTAACGCAGCATTGATAAGCTAATAGAAGCGGACTGCTTTGAAGACGAAGAGTCATCCAACTTGTCACTGGTGTAACTTACAATTAATTGGTGAAGTTTTATGTTTGGTATTTATATGCTAAATTTGTTGGGGCCAACTAAGAAACGGATAGAATACTTTTTCAGTGACTTAATACAAGTCATTGAAGGGTCTTCCATGCCAGTGGGATTAGTTCTGCAATTAACTCTGAATATGAGTAGTCCTCGCAGGCTAAGCATGCTTGTTTCAGCTAATGCATTAAACAGCCACTATCTTGTGGTTTCTATCTGGTCCTGTAAAAGAACCTGTTACTTTATTTTGGGAAGAGCCTTCCCAGAATAAAAGGAACCTTCCTTATTCTTCAATTTGTTAATGTGGGTTGTGAGCCACTGTATAAAGAAACAAATATTCTAGCAGCTTTTGATCTATTCTAGCTTTGTTTGCAGACTTGCAGTGGTACAGGGCATGCTATGTTTTCTTGAGGCCTAAGTTTGAAAGGCAGTGTGATTGAAGTCTTCTGCTAGGGGCAGCTTAAATGAAAGAGATTGTGCCTTGTTAAATTGAGAAAGGATACTCTTGATAAACACTGGTATTAAAACCTACGTTCTTAGAAAAAAATGCAGGATACCTACAGAGTGTTGGTAAATTGGTGTGTTACAGAAATAAAAAGGGGCATTTGTAGGCCATCCCAAACTGCTCTGGAGAGCCATTAATAATAATTAGCTCTGTTTAGAGGAATGTCTAAGTCAGAACCTATTTGAGTAAGGATCCATGCTGCACTTTGGTTAATGAAATGAAGAATGATACTATTATTTGGAGTTTACAGCAGATTACACAGCCCTAGATAGCTCAGTGAGGCTGATTCCTAACAGTAAAGTAATTTTGCAACTGTCACCCCCCCCTCCCCCACTGCGCACACTTTTTCTTTTCACTTTATACAAATATTTTTATAACTGAATGTGTAAAGATCTTGTGTATAGTATGTTAGCAATTGTTCTGGAGCTTTTCTCTCCGGGCCTTTGCTGAAAACGGACAGCTCTGTCCAGTCGGACTTCCCCGGTAAACAAATGTAAAATATGTAAATAAAATAAATATCATCCAAGTCTGGTAAATGAATTACTGGGCAAACTCCAGAGTACCAATGTTCCCTAAGTTATCTTGTCTTCACCATGCCTTCCTCAAGGTTGCATGGCTTGCTCACTTTTTCAGTCTTACACTGACTGTGGGAAGACTGACACTATCCATGCACTGCCCATTGTTTTAACCTCTTCTGTAACAAAAGATTACTATCCTGTTACTAGCATATCCCGTTACTACACTGTTTGAGCAGATGTTCTTCTAAATGTAGCTGAATATTGGCTGCTGTTTCAGTTACAGCATGTGCCTTTAGGAAAGGTTACAGCACATTAGCAACTGTCTGACGTTTTACAGAGATGATGCTCACCAATGTGGTGAGGGGCCTACCCAAAAGAATCATTTGAGTTTGACAGTTTTCTGATGAAGTTTAAAAGCCTGGCTATGCAGATGGACATATGTCTGGGTCTTCACACAGAGGATTAAGGTTCTGAGCTGTTAAGTGCTTCTTGTAGACCAAAGTACAGAATTTTTCTTCTGTCCACCTTTGCTGGATTTGTGACTTTGAGCAAGTTACTTACCAGGCAGTGCTTCTGGGCTGACTCTGAAAAGGGATATTTTGTCCAATGAGTTTACCGGTTAACATGTATAAATTTAAAAAAAATGAATGGGTGCTCTCAAGTTTACCCAGGGACTAAGTGGCCTCTCCCTATTTGAAATTGAGTTAAAGCCTGAGGGTTGCATTGACAAGGTATACATGATCTTTGGTCTAAATGGCCATGAAACTCTTATGAAAACCTATGCAGTTTAAAAAGTAGATTCATGTAATTAAATCCACAGATATACTGTTGAACATGTGAGGGTATTATTTCTAAACCAGTGAAAGCCCTAGAAAACCAAAGTCAGTGGTTTGACCATATTGGCTGATCAAAATACCAAGCACAAATAAAATCATGGAACAAGACCATCAAAGGGAGCTTCTTTCTTCTTTCTTTCTTTTCTTTCTTTCTTGTGCAAGGTAGGCAGCTATGTTTCCCCTTGCATACCACTTACATGCATATACTGACTTCACTATCACACAGCTGCAGAGAAGCGTGAAGCTTGACAGATCATGCTATTCTCAAACTGTACCCTTTATTTTGACATAGAAAGTCATTTAAAAGTTTCAGTGAAAAAAAAGGAGTGCTTTGTGTTTTATGTTTTTGATACCTGAAAGTTGCATTAAGCACAAGTATCTGGCATTTGAAATTGTTGCATTCTAAGGTACTGCTTAGTAGGATGAACATGTTTTGAATAATCTATGAACCTTTCTTTTCTGACATGGGCTGTTAGAACTAGTTTGGCAAATGCCTTCCTATTGGAATTAATTGTTTTTCCATTGTTTATTAGCAGTTTGACTTTTTACTGCGGTGGTGGTGCTGCGGTAGCGTTGTCGCCTCATAGCAAGACGTTGTTCCGTTCGATTCTCAGCTAGAGCGTCTTCTGTGTGGAGGCATACGTGAATGGGGCGTGCCTTCGTTGAAGGTTGTGCGTCAGGGCTGGTAACCCGGTACGTAAAAATCCACTACCAATCATTAGCGGACCGGAGTTCCGCTGTGGCGACCCCTAACCGGGAAAAGCCGAAAGACACAAACAAATTAGTAGTTTGACTTTTTGATTTACCTTTGGTACAAAAAACAATGTTTGCAGTTGTCCTGCTGCTCCTTAAACTAGGTAGAACCTCATTAGCCATTCTGAGTCAAGCACACAAAAATTTGAATGGTCTTTAACATTAATGTATCAGTAAACTCCAGTAAAATTGCTTTTATGACATTTGGAACTGAAAGATGAATGCAGTTGTGATTTATGACTTGCCTAACTTTGCCGTCTGTTAAGCATAGCAACATTAATTTCTTAGTCTAGCTAGACCGGATTCCCAGATGGAGATGAAAGATTTTTAGCTTACTGTTAAACCTTTGGTTTCTAGACCGAAGGCATCTGATCTACTTTCATTTTGAAGGTAGGCTGGCTGTATCAGATTAATTTCAAACAGAGTATGCCCCATCCTTTATAGTAGCTGTCAACGTCTGCTTACCACTTGGGTGCTCAACTCTGAGCAAAATCTACCATTTCATCGATTTTTCTCTGGCACCATTGTTTATTGGTAGAACAAGTAGAATGGTTGCTATTCATTGAAGGAACTATAACGTTTCTGCATTCTCTCATCTTTAAACTTTAACATCTTTATTGTTGTCCTCTTCTGGCTAGAGGACTAAGAGTAAGAAGCTCTGGCTATCATAAAGCCCATCTTTGGTTAAACTTTTGGATGAAAAAAACTTTCACTTGCTACCCGGAATCCGCTCCAAGCAGAAGTGAGAAGTGTACAGTGTTATGCTAAATTTAGAATTAAACTGATCAAATGCCTTGCTTCTTCCTATAGATGTAGCTTATATAGAAAAAAGGATAATGTTTTTACATAGCAAAGATTAAAATAATTAGGTTTAAATTTTTGAATGTCCGCTGTTTGTTTTTTTGGATTTTCACTTTGAGTTCTTATTTACACTTTGAGTTCTTATTTAACACATTGTAACACAAAACTATCTGTGTACATGTTTTCTTTGAATCATTCTGTAGTATACCATTTTCTAGCATATATCCTGTTGTGATATTTGTTTATGTAGTATGTTACCAACTATTTCATCTGTTGCATAATTTTACTGATTGATTTATAACTCTTATGTCCTTTAGTGAAATCAGGCCAAAAAGGGCACTTGAGCAAGCCCACCCAGTTGGGTAAGTAACAGGTATGCAATTAACTAGTGCACTGATTAGAAAAATACAGTGTATGAAATTATAAACATGGAAGCAAAAAAACAAACAAAAACACATGATGGAGGAATATATTGTGATATGAAGTATTCTCTAAAACTTTTCATACAGTGTCAATGGCCTTTGTCATTTTTCAGGAATAGCTTTTCATCCTTTATTTGCAGTTTGTTTCACAATTTCTGGTAAAGCCCATCCTTTCCTAAGTGTGGATGCGTGAGGGGGTTGTGTTAGAAGTTTCACTAATCTGGCACTATAGACTTAAAGTCGAGATTACAGCCAGAGACTGTTAAATTAAGCAACTAACTAGAAATAACGAAATTGTGAAAATGGGCAGATCAGTGGTGCAGAGACTAGCATTGCAGCCTTACAGCACTCTGTTCTCCAGTTTGATACCCAGGTTGGATTCTTTCTATATGCTGCATTGTTTGCAATTCTTCCCTCTGTATACTCAAATTTTCAATTGGAGTACAGTATCTTGTTTCCTGCCACCCTAAATACATGCAGGTATTGATGATAATATCTTCTCATTGCTGGTGTACCTTAAGGCTGTATCCTTGGTCCCCTCCTCTTTAATATTTTCACCAAACCCCTTTATACACAACAGGCCACCCTAATACAATATGCAAATGATTCCTCTCCCATTTGTACAACTGATACCATGGTATACCTCTAAAAAAATTACTCGGGAAGTTTTAACAGCCACTGAAACAAATGCTCAACCAAAAAAGACCAAACTACTACTTTTTCTCCCAAATCCCCCTCTCGTGAAAAAAGCAAAATTTAAAGTCCCCTCTCTTGATAATACAACCATTGAAGTCAGTTCTCGTAGCAAATTATCAGAAGTGATAGTGGATGAAAATCTTGCATTCGACCTGCATATAGAAAATTGCATAAGAAAAAATAGTCAAAAACTAGGGATGCTTTACAGAGCCAAAAACTTTCCCACTGATGCAACTAAAACTACACTTGCCACTACTTATCTCCACACTTTATGGCACTCCCATCCTCACTAACCCACAGGCTTCACAAAAATGAAAACTTAAACAATGCTATAAGAAAGTTGCTAAATTTGCAGCAGATACCCCTTTTAGAAACCACCACTGTATAACACTTAAAATCCTAAATTGGTTAGAACTGCCTCATCAACTAACATTTACATAGCTTCTTACCACCTGTAAAGTTATCCAGAGCATCCATCTGCCTGTCCAGTACTACAAAATGTTCTACACAACTATTTTCCCAGTCTGTTATTGCGATCTAGTGACCAAAATCTCCTGCCTGTCTACAAACCTATCAAATCTGCTGGGCATTGTCTGTATTTGTACAAAGTTGTTAAGGTCTGGAACTCCTTACCTGTATCCATCAGGTCAGTACCCTCCCTCCCATCCCATCTATTAGAATCAGTCTGAAAGACTTCCTATCCAAAATCTTGCTCTGTTCTTGCTCAAAACCAGGATAAACTGTATCCCTGAATGTGAACAAATAGCTTTTCATTTCTTATAATTCCTTACTCTCCCTTCTTCACTTACTTTCTTCTGTCAAATTCTCATCCCTGACATTCTCTCTCTCTCTAACTATACCATGAGCCTATTTTCCCTCATTTCAAATTGTAATTCCTATTTGTGTTGGACTAACTTGCGTATAATTTCTCTAAATATTAAAATTATTGGAATGTAACATATCGATTCTTAATCAGTGTTTTTATATTATGTTTAATTTGTTATAATTATTTAAACTGGAGGTGTTCTTTGTTTAATTTTACAGTCTTCAAAAATTATTGTTCTTAAAATGGTTTGTAATAATTTTGAGCTTTTCTCCCCAGGCCTCTGAAAGTGGGCTTCTACCCATATTTGCCTTTAGACTACAGCATCCCTCTCAACTGTCCTTTCCTTATTTTACCTCTTATGTTTTACCCGTTCCTCATAAAATTTCTGTTTTTTATTAAAAGTTATTGAAGACTGCAGCCATAAATAATGACTGGTATTTGAGTTTCAGGCTTCATAACCTACGTCCTTCAGAAAATGAATGCTAATTCAGGGGGTGTTAAAGTAACTTTCTAGGTACATAAGCGCATATTTAAAAAGCTTCCCTGATTTTGGGTCTTTGTCCCTCATTTTTTTACTTTGTCCCACATTCCTGTTAAAGGGTTGCAAGAATACTTTACTACATTATTTTGGTGAATACCCCTGATCTTGGTTCATATTTCTGAGCTGTTCCTTGTAAAACTCGCAATATTTAAAATAGATCCCTGATCTGGAGTCTTTGTCCCTCATTATCTGTCCCTGATTTTGTGGATTTGTCTCCCCATTATTTTTGGTTTTCTCCCTGATTTTTGTGCTTAAGTGGTTGAGAGTTGTCGCTTTGTGTTTTATTAAAGCCGTTTGAGATGTGTTGTGCAGCCATTGTTTTATTTTGCTTTATTAGATATCAGAGATGTGCACAAACAGAATAGCTATATAATTGTGGGTTGGAGCTCTGTGTAGATGAAAATGACTGAGTGCTGCAATTTGGGTGATGGTCTGATTTTGCAGGATTAATGTGATATTTGTGAAGCAAGTTGGAGCAGTTTACTGCAGCTACTGTTTATGTGCAGCTAAGCTGAAATGCTGTTATTGTGTGCCTATTTTTTCATCACACTCATTCATCTAAGAAGTGCCTATAACTGAGGGATTGGGTAGGTTGGCTGTCTGTGGATGAAAATATCTTACCCTGTTGTCATGTGCTTATTTTAAACAATTATTATGGGTTTGCTTGATTAGTATGCATGTATGTGAAGATAATTCGTTTTAGTGTATTGTAGTTACACTAGTTACTGTGTGTTGAAATATATTACTGTGACAATTATTTTTATCAGAAATGTCTGAGCTGTAATCTGTTAGCAAAATAGCTATAACTGTTGGCTGGGTGTGGTGGATTGACTTGCTTGTAAATGAAAGTAAAGTTACCATCGTGTCTTGTTCTATTTGTAAACAATATTTTGTCTTTACAGTACTAGGGCACATATGTGGGAGGTAAACTGGAATGCTTTACTGTGGCCACTGTGTGTTTATGTGAAACAAACTTTAAGTGTGTTATTTTATCACAGTCTAAGGTGTAATTAGTTAACAAAGTGGTTGTAACTGCTGGTTAGGAGGGGTGCCATCTCTAATGAAAGTAAATTTTCCAGTAATATGCTAATTTTAAATGGTCATTAACCTGGAATTACAAAATAAGTGTGCAGTTTGTGTGAAATGAATTGGTATACTTTACTGGGATTACTATGTGTTTATGTGAAACTTGAAATACATCCCATGTTTGAGTACCTCAGGGAGACCAAGCTACACTTAATCCTCCACTACTTGTGTGCGCTTGTATCCTGCAATGGACTGGTGTCCCATCCAGGATTGGTTCCTTCCTTCCTTGATCATGTTGCTTGCTGAGTTAGGCTGTGGATGTCTGTGACTCTGGTGGTTGAGTAAAGTTAAGCTATGTTAGGGCTTGGCAATGTAAACACTGGCTCTAGGTAATTTGATCATGTAGGCCAATGTTGATGTGATATGTGAAAATGGAAGGGTGGAAAGGAGGTTGATTTGTGACAATTGGAAGTGAATGTCTGGATAAATGATGCAATGAAAATGACTGCATGTTTGATATTTGTTACAAAAGTTGGTATACGCAGCTTTATTACATATTACTCGTGTTGGATGTAATCTTTTTGTATGACATTTTCTTTTCAAATTTTTTTTTTTTATTCTTGTAATTGATTTCTTTTATTTCAGGACAGATGGCGGCTTCACTGTTCATGATGTCCCTTCTGGTTCATATGTAGTGGAAATAGTCTCTCCACTCTACAGATTTGACCCTGTAAGAGTAGATATCACATCCAAAGGTAAAATAAGGTAAGTTGAGTCTAACTTTGGAAGGTAAGCACTTATTTTATGCATATTTTGTTTCTGAAAAGATGAAGTGTCTGAGTGAGTTTGGTTTGCATTTCTGTTACCATGTGCTATTAATGGCTGATCTTGCATAATCCAGTCTGTCTTCTTCAATCAATAGGACTAGTAGTCACTCACTACTTGGCATGGTACCTGAAACTTTCCCAGGATACAGCTACTCCACAGAGCTGTTTTTTCCATATTCAGCAAAGCACCAGAAAGAAATGGGCCTAGGTTTTTTTTGGGTTCCTGTTACGTTATCGAAGTTCTGAAACTTCATACACCATAAGGTCGGACCCTTATGTTCGAAGTGTCAGAACTTCAATAACACATTAAAAAAAATAAAAACAAAAGAAAAAAAAATAAAGTATTGCAAGCAGGGGGGCAAGCCCCCCTGCACCCTCCACATGGGGGGCTGCGCCCCCACACTTCCCGCTCTTTAAATATACCAACTCCAAGATCACACTACAGTGCGGTAAAGGGAAATCTTTCCTTTCCGCACTGTATTGAGATCTCGGAGTTGGTATATTTAAAGAGCGGGGGGTGCAGGGGGGCTTGCCCCCCTGCTTGCAACAGGTTTTAGGGTTTGTATTTTTTTACGTTCGAATCCTTGAAACTTCGAGCATCTGAGTTCGATGTTCTCAGGTTCGAAGTTTCAGGGATTCGACAACATAATAGGAACCTGCTTTTTTCATGCATATTTTATCTTGGTATCATGATCTTTCATTTCAAATGGTTTTTGGATCATTTGTTGATCTTTACTGCTTTTCATATCATATCTTTCCTTTCAAGGGAGTTTTTCAAGGTTAGCAAACTCAGACCTTCTTTTCTTGTGGCAGTTTGTCATTCTGTGCTACTTCATAGTGTTTAAATTTGTTTGCTGCTGTGCCGCCTTTACTTGCACGTTTTGGCTTTATTGTTGTCTGTTGTGATGATTAGAAGTGCTATGGCAATAGTAAACAATTTAGATTTAAAAAAAGTCTTATGGTCACAAGGTCCTGTGCTGGGATTGAGCATACATTGTGTGTGTTGTTGAAGTGCTTCTCTCTTGGATGAAAAGTGTTAGATTTGTAGCAGTTTTGAGCAGAGAATTTTTTTCTTCCACCTGCTCCCTGCTTCATTCATTCTTTCTGGCTGTCCTAGTGCCCCAACCATTGCCAGGTCTACCTGCTCTGCCAGTGGGAGCTGGTGTGGAGCTTAAGGGTGTCCTGTGTGTGTGTGTGTGTGTGTGGGGGGGGGTTGGGCGATGCCAGCAACTACTTCTGCTGTTGAAGGGTTTTGTTATTGCCTACCCTTATACCTCACCTTGCCCCTGGGTTCATCTGCAATGTCTGAGAGCTACTTCCCTCTATGGAGCATTCCTCCCCTCAGGGAGCATCTTCAACCCCCCCCCCCCCTGCTGGATGGGAATGCCAGTCCATCCCTGGTAGCACCTCAGGACACCCCAGCCCTCTAATCAAACACACCTTAACTGAGCCATACCTTCTGTTTCTCCCCCTACACCAGCAGATATTAATACATAGAAATAAGTTGATTCAGAAAGGTTTATTACCTAGGGACTCCTCTTCTGAGGCAAATCTAAAAAGAAAGAAAAGAAGAAAGTGGAAAGACATGTAATGCTTCCTCATCTTCTGACACCCCTTTCCTGTCCCTTCTAAGAAACCTGGACTGTGAGGATGAGCATGCAGTTGCTGTAAACTATCTTATAGAAAGGTCTTTCTCAGCTTCCAGCAGTCAGAGGTGGTTCATGTTGAAGTTTCTTCTTACTGGCAATGCTGTCAGGAAAAGATGCAGTAGCAGTTCATCGGTGTCTGAAGTTGAGCTTTTAAAGATTTTATTTCGCAAAGTGTTGCAATTGCATTTGAGGTTGAAATTGGCTTTTATGGTGAAGTTGGGGGTTTATGGGATTCCTGGATGCCCAATGTGGGAATTGTTGATGCTTTTGAATCATGTTTCACAATATGCTGCTCTTGTTCTTCTTCTGGTGTTATGCTTTCATGTGATTTGCAGAAGGCCTTTGATAATATTTCTCATTCTGTGCTTTCTGATATTTTGGCTGCTTATGGTTTTGGTACTATTTTTCGGAATTGTTTCATCTATTTATGCTAATTCTTTGATTGTACCGGTGGTTAATGGCTGGATTGGAGAGGTTGATCTATGAGGAATGGTATTGGGTGAGGGTGTCCATTAAGTAGCTTTTTCTTGGCGTTGATGGTTAGTGCTATCTTTTTTAAGTTTAAGGTGATTTCTGGGTTGTCTCCATATTCCTTTTACTGTTATGGGATTCTTGTTCCACAGATTTTCTTATTCTGATTATATTACTTTTTTTTTGCAGAGGATTTATGCAGTTTTCAACAGTACTTTTTTACTGTCTTTATTACCTCTTTTTCAGGGTGTAAGGCTTTCTTTAAATTATGATGTCTGTTAGTTTTTAATATGGTGTCTATTGCCTCTGAAGTGAGAGGTCTTTTTCTTCTCTCTGTGTCTGTATTTTAGGGGTTCCATTTGGGACCCCTTCATTTGTTTGTTTCTGCTGAATGTTAGGCTTTACTGGCTGCTTGTAAACCATTGCCTTTCATTTGTCATATGCTAAGAGGGTGCATCTCTTGAATGGCACCTTTTTGAGTAAATTGATATGTTTTCTCTGTGTATTTCTTTCCTTTGGCTTAGTCCTCAGTTGTTGGCGACTTTTTTTCTGGCATAGTAAGGTCAAAGTAATTCGAAGAGGTGCTGTTTATACTTCTGCTGAAGATGGGTATTCTTTGAAACATCCTACACTTATTTTGTATTTGTATCTTGTTTTACTGCATTTGCGGTCAGGGTCCTCTTCTTTGATTGCAAGGTTATTGATGGCCTTTCAGAGCTCCTTTTGGTGGTCCTATCTTTTGGGAAAGTGTATTAGGATTGTTGGGGTGGATGAATTGTGTGACATTCAGTCCCTTGTTCTGAGGTATAGGCTTTTTCAGTTGGATGTTTCCTCTTCTAGGCAGTCTTGGTATTGTGATATTTTGGGTTGTTTTCATGTTATTAATGGTTATTTGTCTTGTACTCCTTTTCAGTTGCGTGTTTTACGGCATTGTAGGGTATATTATTCTACTGTTCTCAGTGGCTTGATTTTTTTGTGAAGGTATTCTTTGGACAAGCTTCCATTGAGAGGCTGTTTGTTATATAAACCTTTTTCTAAGAGGAAATGTTTCCGTTTAGGGTGCACTGATGTTGAATCGTCTAAGCACTTTTTTTTTGCATTCTTCTAGACAAGGCTTTTGGGATTTGGTAAAGGTTCATTTTTATTGTTCCTTTTTTGCTTCCATTGACAATGGCTAAATGTCTATATGGTTATTATGGTCGATTTTAGGGTCCTGTGATTTGTAAGATGGATTTTTTTCTTAGTTTCTGCTTTGTATTTATTGTGGTTAGCAAGATGTCATGAAGCGGAATCCACCAAGTCTTTGCCAGTACATGTTTTGATTGTTTGCGGGTTTGGTTGGCAAGGAGGGGTATGGGGGACATGATTGTGTGATATTTCCTGTTTTCTAATTGTTTTGTACTTTTCTTTTTGTCTTTCCATTTTGTATATCGTATTGTTTTTCTTGTATGTGTTTCAATAAACTTGGATTACTCCTTTTTGCCCATCCATTCCACTCACTTGTTCAATAACCCTTTTGTAAACTTTAAGGGCTGTCAGAAAAATAAGACACTAAGTAAAGGCTCAGTTAGAGATGAATGTATCTGCACCCCTTCAGATTCCAGAGTGACTAGAGACTCCAGTTATTCCTTTCTATTCCAGTGCCTCTTCACTGGGTCTGTCTTCTGTAACAATGAAATCAAGGCCATCACTTTTGTCACATATCCCCTTGGTGCCACTGTCACCCATAATTTTGGCATTAGGGCTGCTGATGCTAGTTAAATCACCACTGATGTGTCTGGTGCCAGCAGTTACTAGGGTACCAGTCACAGCACTGATGTCCTAGATGCCATTGTTTGTGTAGGTGTCATCAGCATTCAAACTTCCAAGTCTGTGCCATCTGCAGTAGAGATGGATTGTTAGGACTGTCTGTGCATTCACTCTTATAATGGAGGTGTGATCTCCTGTTTTTTTTTTTTTTCCTCAATTGTTTTTATTGAAAATTTTAACAACAAATCATTAATATATGATAGAAATATTATAAAACAAATATACATAGCTAAAAGAACAACAAAATAACTATTTACAATGGTGTCTACTATAAAACAAAGCTTTTTAAACAGAAAAAAATGAGTAGTTACTTATTAAAGTCTGTTTTTTCCAGCAGTTCTTTGAATTTCAACCATATGTTATATGAAGAGGTGATTCTAGATGTTCCTGTCTTGATTGTGATAACGTCAAGATGACAGACTTCAGTTGCCAAGTGCACAAATTCCTTCATCGTAGGAGTAGGCTGATTCTTCCAGTTCTTGGTCATGACTTTTCTTGCTAATGTTAAGATGCTCCATAAAAGAAGGTATTTTATTTTTGTGACACAAGTGAGAATAGGTGTATTATAACAGATTTGGGCAGCGTAAATTTATTAAAAACAGACCTGCAAGAGAGAATTCTTATTATCCTAGTATGTTTTAAGTTTTATACAGTCGTAAAACGTATGCTGCCTGTCGGCTTTAAAATTTAGTGTACATCTCCAGCTTCCTATGTTTTTATTGTACATCAGTTCAACTTTATGTGGTGTGATAAAGGTTCTATGCAAGAACTTCCAAGAGAATGTCCTCCACCTTAGTGATGAAGTATTTTGTTTTGAAGACTGGAGTATTAGTTTTTTTATCATATTCACTTGGGCAATTGTTATTAACAGGTCTAAAATAATCCAAATAGCTTTCTGTTTGGCGTACTGTTGATTTCTTAAGTAGATTAAATATTTTAGATAGAAGTCCTTTTCCAATTGTATTCTGGTGCATTAGAATAATGATTAAATCAATGAATGTGGGGGAAAGAATTTCTAACTGTTGGTTGCATTAGATTAATCTTCTACAGTTTTGAATTTCTAGCCACATATCTTTGCTTAACTCAAACTTATTAATGATATGCTCAGCATTTTTGTAACTTCCCATTGTCTAGTAATCAATACCAGTGTAACAGATTTTTTCTTTAAATGTAGTCATTCTTATTAAATTAAATGTATTAATACAATTTTGAATATATGCAATTGGAAATACTAAGAAAATCCATGCTTGATATTCAGGGTTCCTGAAAATGAAAATTTTAAAGGAGGTTATTGTCATATTAGTAAGAGTTAACTGGTTTGTTTTCTATAAAACAGTATTTTGCTAACCAATGAAATTTATTAGTAGCTATTTTAGTATGATATGATTTTGTTAAATTATTGGATTTGCACTGCGGTGGTGGTGCTGCGGTAGCTTTGTCGCCTCATAGCAAGACGTTGTCCCGTTCGATTCTCAGCTAGAGCGTCTTCTGTGTGGAGGCATACGTGAATGGGGCGTGCCTTTGTTGAAGATTGTGCGTCAGGGCTGGTAACCCAGTACGTAAAAATCCACTACCAATCATTAGCGGACCGGAGTTCCGCTGTGGCGACCCCTAACCGGGAAAAGCCGAAATACACAAACAAACATTGGATTTGCACAAAATACCTCCCTGAATATCTTTCCATTTGGCATTATACTTGTTATTTAACCAAGAAGTTATTGTCTTAACAATTGAGGATAAGGAATATAATTCTAAATCTGGAAGACCAATACCACCCAATGTCCAGGCTCTAATGTGATAGTGTAAAGCCAATCTAGACTTATTAGGAAACTATAAAAATCTCAGAACAATTATACTCTCTCTTTTTTTTTGTGGGAGCGAGAGGGATAACAATTGTATTATACATAGAATTTTAGGAAGGGTGATCATTTTAATTGAGGAGAGTCTATCTTCAAGGTGAAAAAAAGTATTCCATTTATTAAGAGTTTGTTTTATGGAATTATAATTAAGGGTTGTTATAACTTTAATATTATCAGACAAGATTATCCCTAAGTAAGTGATTTTACCATCTTTCACAATGTATGTAAGTAATTTCTTACCTGTTTTATTAATATTATAATTAATATGTAGTATTTTAGTCTTATTTTCATTAAAACTTGAATCCTAATTTCTTGTTGATATCCAGACTAACCAAAGTTGGTTCTTTTTTTAATTATTAGAATAATTAATTATTGATAGTATTCTTTTTTTGATATTATCATAAGTGTTCCTGTTCATTATAAACCCAGTCTGATCTTGGTTTATCAGCATTGGAAGAAATTGTTTTATTCCAGAGGCATAAATTGCCGTGAATATTTTATAATCTACATTTAATAATGAAACTGGTCTATATGAAAAACATTGTGCTGAGTTTTTGTCGGGTTTTAAAACTGGAGATATTAGGGTTTATTTTTAGGACGGTTGTACCGTCATAAGTCCTTTAACTATTAAAAACGCCTCTAGTAAAACACTTTTGGAGCATCCTTCGTCATGATTTTGTATAATTCAGGTGTTCTACTGTCATTTCTAGGTGCCTTATTGGGTTTTAATTTATTAATTTCAATTTTGAGTTCAGACATTGACATAGGCTTGTCAGCTGTTTTTATTTGATGCTCTGACGGTCTATTTTCAGTGTATTTTTATAAATGTTTTGAATGGACCTTGTGTGTCAATTGTTTGTGTTGATTAATCATATTAAAAATGAGACCTGAAAACATCCAGAATATCTTCTATTTTAGTAACCTTTTTACTACAAGAGCTGTATAATTATTTGTGGTTAGATTTAACAATCATTTGTGTTCCGGTAGCCAATTTATACATGGTTTTAGAATTTATGGAATAATTAGTTAGTTTAATCTTTTCTATATTTAGCATATATTTGTGTTGTAAAATTTCTAAATATTTACTGTTTAAGTTATTTATTTCCATTATGTTATTTCCTTTTTGATTATCTAATTTTAACTTCTCAATTTTCTCCTATAAATCTATCAGTTCTTTGTCCCATTCTTTCTTTTTTTGTGCATACCAACTTGTAATTTTACCAAAAAGGTACGCTTTTAAAGAGTCCCATAAACAAATCTCTGAGGTGTTACCTGTATGATTAATTTCAATAAAAGTTTGAATTTCTTTGTTAAATAACTCCTTAAAGTCTTTCATAAGGGTTATATATACAGGAATCCTTTTAATTAGGATGTTATTACTAGAATTCAATGTAACTTCGAATGGTATAGCGTTGTGATCCGACAGTGGGCAAGAGACTAATTTAATGTTCTCTATTCTACTGGTGATTTCATTTGAAACATATACTTTTATCTGTTAGTCATTGTGTCCCTTGCCTGTGTAAGAAATGTGCAAAGAAGAGCGAGTCTGATTCTGAAAACTCATTTTTTGTCTCATATTATATAGGTCAGTGAACTCTATCAAAGCCTTGACTGAGGCAGGTTTCTTCCTTTTACAGCTAGTGTTATCCCTGTCTGATAAAATACAGTCAGTCACCTGCAAAAATAATGTTTCCCTTTTGATATTTGTATTTCCCCCAACTGTTGTTTTAAATATTTGCATTCCCAATCCAGGTATCCAGTAGACATTAATAAAAGTGTATAGTTTCCTTTGAATCTCTAAAGTCACTGAACAAGACCTGCATTTTTCATCACTAAATGTATTGAGGATTTTGGGTAGAGGCAAAGAATTTGTCCATAATATATCTACCCCCTCTTCTCTTTTGTTTATAATGAGAGCTGGTCAGTACAGAGTAGTGTTTAGTACTAAGTCTGCCCAAATCTAAATGTTTTTCCTATAAAAAGATAACTTGGGAATGAAATATTTTTAAAAATTTGTATAAACTACCCATTTTTACAACCATTATTTAATCCACTGACATTAATTGATGGCCATACTACCAAAATAGGAAAAAATAAGTATTGCATATAATACTCTCATACATTTGTAAATAATATGGTACTAAAAACTATTATATCTCATGCACTGCTTACTCCTAGATAGAAGTATAAAATAGAGATTAACTGTAAAATTTCTATCAAGAATAGCAGACACAAAAAAAAAGAATTAAGTTGTAAACTGCTACACATGTTCTGTTCTTTCCCATTCCCCCATGGAGTTTAAAACTCCTGGTTTGAATAGCAGTCCTATTCAAACACTGCCACCTACCCACAAATAAGTATCTGCCATCACTCTACTCCTTCTAAAGTTATGATATATGAAAGGTCTAACTTCCTTTACAAAATTAAAAGGAGTTAGTATATGCATAATATTCAGATTATAAACACTGATTTGCTTGCTATAAAACTAAACTGTAAAATATAGCAGATCTTATAGTCATATGGATGTTCTTCGTGTTTCTCTGTTACAGTCATTACATTTGGGTTATCTGTCTGCAGGTAGCCCTCAGCCGGCCTGAATATCAAAGTCTTGGGTCCTGCGTCGGATGCTGACTTAGGTAGTCCTAGATGCCATACCTTTGTTTATAAGTTGCATATCCCCAAGTCCCTGACTACTGGGTCAACCATTGCAGGTGTGTTGTCAATATGATAGTTACCAGGAGTGGGTGACTTCCTGAAGGAAACGCATTTCTTGACATTTAGTTTTAATCAGTGGCTATGATACCAGTTTTGTCTGTCAGCCCTTTATGGAGAACATTTGTGTTGGTGGGCGATTTCGATGACTGCTCCTAATTTATAGTCCTCTGCAAAGTTGGTCAGCTAGAGGCCATTGGCATTGACCTTGACTTCAGAGAAGTAAATGCCAAAAAGGAGTGGTCCTAGGACCAGTCACTGAGGGATCCCACTTGTAGCTGGCCTCTTTGTAGAGGTGGACTCCCCAGTTCTGACTTCCTGGGTTCTGTCTGTGAGCCAGATGGCTATCCATAGGGTGATATAAGGGTTTGTACCTAACCTCTTAAATTTGTCATCAATGCCCCAGTGGGGTATTGTGTCAAATGCCTTAGCCAGGTCAAAGTAGGTAGTGTAAACCATTTTGCCCTCATCCATTGCTTTGGTGACTACCTCAAAGAAGTCCACCAGGTTGGGTAGGCATGACCTGCCCTTGATGAAACAGAACTGGGTTATGTCCACTGTGTGGAGGTTTCATATTGGCATTATTCATCATTTCCATGGCTTTGCATACAAGACTAGTGAGACTTGTGGGCCTGTAGTTTCCAGGGTCTGCAGATGTCTCACCTTTGTGCAGAGGGTTGATTGTTGCTGTTTTCCACTCATGAGACAGGAAGCCTGTTTGGAGGCTACAGTTAAATAGCAACTCCAGAGGGCCTGATAGGTCATGTTTTCATGCTATTTAGAAGGCATCATGAGATATTGTCTGGGCCCATTGATGCAGTGTTCTTGGCCTTGGAGCATTAAGGACCTGTTTCTTGGTGACAGCAAGAGGAGTTGTATTTGGTATTTCCAGAGGGAAGGTTGGGGGGAGAGGGGTAAAGTTGGAGCTGAATTTGTCGGCCATTAGGTTTGCTACATCTTTTGGCTCCGTATAAGTGGCTCCATTTACAATAAGCTCTGCACACAATTGTCCATTACCTTTGAGGGTGTGGACGTAACTAAAGAATGCTTTGTAGTTGCCCTTTGCCTGGGAGGCCAAATCTTTCTCAAATAGCCTAGTATCAACCTATGAACCTATCTGCCCTAGGGCATTTATAAGCCTAGCCAGAGTGTGTTTGGCTTTCACCACCCTTTTAGATTAGTTGACTGTGCCTCTGTATAGTAGGTCACAGAAGGTAGCCCTTTTAAGGTTAGTTTACTGTACCTCTGTCAAGCAGGGACACAGAAGAGATCCCAGGGGTAAACTTACGATCTCCCATCCACTCGTCAAGATTTCTCTTGAAGAGGGTCAGTGAGGGGCTCTGCCTAACATGGATTGGGATTTTGTTCCAGAGTGAGGGGAGCCTCTGGGATATGAATCTGTCCCTCCAGCATGTCCTATTTATTTCTTTGCTGAGGTTCAAGTCCCTGGAGCGTGTAGCTCTAAGGGATTTGGATTTCCTGAGGGGAAGCATGTCCATTATTTCTGGGTTGGACATGGCTTTATACGTCAGACACAGATCGCCGCTGAGTAGGCGGTACGCAACTGAGTAGAGCTGGAGTTTCTTTAGCCGAACTGCATAGGGCATCTGTTTGAGCCCCTTGATCCTCTTCTTGAGATGCTTTTGGGGTCTTTCTAGTTGCTGAAGGTGTCGGGTAAGATGCATCCCAAACGGGGCATTGTACTCGATTATGGGCCTGATAAGTGATGAGTAGAGGGGCACAATGACCTCTCTTGATCTAGAGGTGAACCCTTTCATGGTAAGGTGGGCTATATAGAAGGTCTTTCTAACCACTTTGGCAACGTGATTGTCAAATAAGAGATTGCTATCTACTTGGGTCCCCAAGTCCCTAATTACTATTTCCGTACTTAATGGATTACCACCTATGTGGTAATTTGTGGGCACTTTGTTTTTCCCAAAGGGGATGACTATGCACTTTTTGGCATTTAGCTTTAGGCCATGGCTCTGGCACCAGTTATCCGTCTCTGTGAGACCCTTTTGGAGGTTACTTGTGTCAGTCAGAGAGTCGATTACAGCACCCAGTTTGCAGTCATCTGTGAACTTGGTCAGCCATAGTCCACCCCTGTTAGCCTGTACCTCGGAGAAATATATACCGAGCAAGAGAGGTCCCGGGACTGAGCCTTGTGGGACACCACTTGTAACTGGTTTAGAGTCTGACATGGCACCTGCTATTCTGACCATGTGGGTTCTATCCTGAGCCAGTTTGCAACCCATCTTGTGACATAGGGGTTGATATTTAAGCTGGTGAGCTTATTTATGATGCCCGAGTGGGGGTATTGTGTCGAAGGCTTTTGCGAGGTCCAGGTAGGCTGTGTGGACTACCTTCCCTTCATCTATGGCTTTGGTAACTGTTTCAAAGAAGTTGACCAGGTTCAAGAGGCAAGATTTGCCCTTAACGAAGCCGAATTGGGTAGGATCCAGTGTCTGGAGGTTCCCAATGTCCTTGTTTATGATTTCCATGAAGATACGCTCCATAGCTTTGCAGACCAGACTAGTCAGGCTTATAGGGCGATAGTTTCCGGGGTCTGTTGTGGCACCACCTTTGTGGAGTGGGACCACTGTTGCTGTATGCCATTCTTGGGAACATATCATGTAGTAAGGCTGAGATTGAACAGTGACTTTATATGAGGGTTTAGTTCTTCTTGGAGCTCGTGTAAGATGCAGCCCGGGACACTGTCTGGTCCCATTGATGCTGTGTTTTTTGCTTTGGAGAGGGCAGCTCTCACTTGTGCATCTGTGATCTCAGGAAGGCTATACTCTGGGATAGACATTTGCTCTTTTGGGGGGGGGGGGGGAATTTGCACTGAACCTTTCTGCCAGGATGTTGGCAATGTCTGTGGGTTCAGTGTATTTTTTGTCATTTTGCACTAACTCAGAGCATATCTGGGAGTTGTCTCCCATGTTTCTGACATAACTAAAGAAGGCCTTGTGATTATCTTTAGTGTCTTGTGCAATTTTTCTTTCGAAGCTGGCCTTAGATAATTTTATGAGGGATCGTAGTTTCTTGCTAGTACTGATCAATGACGCCTTCCCTTTTTGGGATTTTGCTCTGTCATGTAGTGGCTTTCTCCTTCTGTTGTATAGCTTATTTATGGCCGGGGTCCACCAGACAGGTCTCCTGCCTTTGGAGGAGTGAGTCTTGGTTTTATTTGGGATAGCATGCTCCATGCATTCCTGTAGGTGTCCATAGAATGCTTTTTTGTAAAGGATTCTGCATTTTGGGCCGTATTTTCCACTGGCCCGGGGGCTTTGAAGGATTCCACCTCAGTTTTGAGAAGTGTGAAGTTTGCTTTTGAGAAGTTCTTCACCGTGGTTTCCTTGGCTAGGAGTGGGGATGGAATATGGATGTCCAGTGAGATTTGTTTATGGTCTGATCTTACCAATGAGGGGTATACCTCTGGTGTGGAACATAGAGACCCCATGTTGATGATGACCAGATCCAATATGTTTTCCCCTCTTGTGGGAGTGATGACCAGTTGTTCCATAGCATTTGAGTTTATAAATTCTAGGAACCGTTGGGTGAGGGTGTTTGGGCTTGAGTAGTTTTCCCAACCGATGTTTGGGTATTTGAAGTCACCCAATATAACAGTGTTTGGAGAGACCTTCATATTCTCCAGTGTTCTCAGGAAAGCCGAGTGAGGTTCCTGTGTTTGGGAGGGTGGTCTGTAGCAGGCTACAAACTGAAAGGCAGTTTTGCCCACTGTTAGTTGCACATGGATGGTCTCCGATGCTTCGTGCAGTGCCACTAACCTGGAGGTGTGGGTATCTTTGATAAATACGGATACTCCCCCTTCTTTTGTGGTTCGGTCCGAGTTTTGGGGCCGGAAAGCATGGTATGAAGTATAGCCTGTTAGTGCTGGGGTGCTCTCA
Organism: Protopterus annectens; assembly: GCF_019279795.1. Taxonomy (NCBI): domain Eukaryota; kingdom Metazoa; phylum Chordata; order Ceratodontiformes; family Protopteridae; genus Protopterus; species Protopterus annectens. Next base: position 417,493,725 of record NC_056737.1, on the reverse strand, counting down.
GGAGCCTTGAACCAGGTTTCTGTTACTGCACAGATATCAATATTCTCCATACTGAGGAGAGTCTCGAGTGCGTGCATCTTGAGGTTTAGACTTCTGGCGTTGAGCAGCATTACCCTTAGTATTTTTTTCTTTGTGTTGTCTATGGGGGTGGGTTTGTCTTTTGAGCCTTGCCTAAAAAAGGCACAATGGGGGAGGCAAGAGCCTTTGCCAGTATTCGAAAACCCAGGGGTGACAGGTGCAAGCCGTCCCTAGCGAAGCAACGTGGCTTGTCGAGCATGTCATCCCAGGCTGACAGACACTGGATCCCCTTTGAATGACACCAATACTTTAGCCAGTTGTTAAAATTGATCATTTTGTCTTTATACTGTGGCATCATTCTTGGTAAGGGTAAGATGCTACTCAAGGTCAGGGTCATACCAGCTTGGGCTACATGATCAAAGAACTCTTGTACGTCTTTTTTCATGTAGTCCAGGGAGGTACGTCTCAGGTCATTCACACCAGCATGGACAATAACGGAGTCATACTTGTACTTGCTTTGGAGTGACCTGAGTGCTTGTGTTATGTGGCTGATCCTGGCACCCGACAGGCAGCTTACAGTGACCTTCTCCTTGTTCGGCCTGGTGAGTGGGATGTTAGTGTGTCTGACAATAGAGTCACCTATTACAACTGTATTAGGTGTGTTGTTTAGCCTTAAGGACTGTGACTGTGTGGCACACTGACTTTGTGAGCTATGTGCTACGTGGATATTGTTTCGTGGTAGGTGTTGCTTGGATGTCTGCTTTGGAGGTCTCTGCTGCTTAGGCAGATTTTTGTTTAGAGCCTCCGAGTATGTTTTTGTGTGTTTGTGTTTGGTTTGCTGATGCGATAGGTCTATGTGAGACTGGATTTGTGGTGTGTGTGGTTACTTTCTCCTCCTGACAGGCTGTGCCAGTACTGGGTTGAGAGAGCTTAGCCTCCAGTTTGGCTATATAGTTGCATCTATCACATATATTTGTGCTTGTTGGGAGGAGGAGAGGGTGGTCTGTATACATAAGGCAGTTGTAGCATTGCCTCAGGATTCCCAGATTCACCAGCTGGACTGGAGAGTAAACTCGAAACTGACCTTTGGACATGCCTGAATAATATAGGGAACTACTTATTGACTTGATCAGAAAGAACCAGTAGGGAGCAAGTGCTTAGAAGGAGTATAAGAGGATGTAGTGCTTTGGTTTGTGTTTACCTACGAGATTACTTATATGAGCAAGTGCAGGGCTATAGAATGAGAATAGAGTGCTTAATTAGAGATTTAGAGCAGTTCTAAGGGAAAAAATAAAGAGCAGACTTTGTGGAGCCGGGAATAGTTTAAACCTGTTTAAGCGGCGCTGCCCAACGCTGCTCTGTGCGCAAGACCGCGCAAAAAGATGGTTGCAGGGTTTTAAGAGAGAGAGATCAAGGAGTTTAGAATTGACCCAAAATGGCCAATAAAACTACAGCTTCTAGGCAGTAACCACTCCTACAGGGACAGGCAGGCTGTTCAGTGTTAACCACTGCCACTGGTGAACACAGAGACTTCCCTTTAGCCCAAGCAAGCACTGGCCTCCAAGAAACTTACAAACAGTTCAGAACAGCAAATCTGTAACTGAACTTTCTTAAATTTCAGAAAGTGGGAAAAAAGCAAGATTTATTTATTTATTTTTTTGTTTTAGTTTAAAGGTAGCAGAGATACACAAGTAGCAAAATATTCACAACAGTGCAATAAATGACCCCACACTTGAGTGCTAGGCCAAAGTCAGGTAAAATGCAGTTTTAAGAGAAAAAAAACGATTTTAAATTAAGTGCTTTGGCAGACGTTATTTGTCCTCTGAGTTTGTTTAGTTTGTTGAGAGTACTTTTATCCTGCTGAGTGCTACACTTCCTACTTTTTGCCATGATTTTCTTCCTTATGTTATACAGCCTGTTGATGTTATTCCATCAGAGTGGTTTGTTTTCAGTTAGTTCTGTACTACTTCCTGGACATGCTTGTATAGGGTTTCTGTGAACAGTTCCACGTAGGCAGCATTGTTCTCAGGGTTTATGGGGGCTTTAAATTTTGCCGTGTTATCACTTAATAGTAGGAAGTTAGTTTTAAAGTAGTTCCTGAGTATTCCAGGGTTAGCTGGGGTTCCAGGTTTTATTTTTTTTATTTCAGAGGTGACCATTTTGTGGTCTAACTTTACCATAGAAAACCTTACATTAGGAGGTGTGCAGTACTTATTAGTGAGGACCAGGTCTAGTAGTATGGTTTCACCTTTGGTTGGTGTATTGATAGTTTGGTCCAGGGGGTTTGTGTTTACAAAACCCAGGAATCTCTATGCCTGTACATTTGGTGTCCCATTTAATAGTGGGGTAATTAAAGTCACCCATGAATATGGCATTGGGCTGGATGGTGAGTGTTTTCAGTAAGTTTAAATACATGACATGGGTTTCCTGGGTCATAGAGGGGGACCTATATTTTATAAGGAAGTGGTATTTGCTTTTGCATATGGTGATTTGAACATGGAGAAGCTCCGGTACATTATCCTGTTTGACCAGCCTTGAGGTATATTTATTTTAGATGTAAATTGAGACACCTCCACCTTTAGTCCTTGTCTGTGCAATAGCTTGTCTAAATATGTGGAATAACCTTGCACTGTCTCCTCTCTGTGGCTTTATACCGTGTCTCAGTGACTGCATCAATATTGTCATTCTCTAGGGTGAAGAGAGCTTCTAGAGAGTGGAGTTTTTTTTTTTTAAGACTGCTAGCATTGAGCAGTAACACCTTTAGATTTTTTTAGGTTTAATTTGCTGTATCGGAAGTACTTTCAGTTTGGCATTAGCTAAAAAAAGGCTCTGTGGGAGCAGACAATGTTTTAGCTAATATTCGAAAGCCTAGAGGGACAAGTACAAACCATCCCTGGAAAAGCAGTGTGGTCTGTTGACCATCTCCTTCCATGCTGACAAATATTGCACCCCTTTAGAACGACACTAGAAAGTAAGCCAATTATTAGTCAGTCAACTGTTGTTCGTATTGTGACATCATCCTTGGAGAAGGTAAAATGCTGCTCAGTGTTAGGCTTTTACCAGCCTAGGACACGTTCTGGGGGCTCCATGATGTCGCTCTTTCTCTTCCTATAGTCTAGGGAGGTATGTGTAAGGTCATTTACATCCACATGGACTATGAATCTTAATGGTACTTTTGTGGCCCAATGACCTGAGTGCATGTGTAATATGGTGGATCCTGGCCCTTGATAAGCAACTGACCATGACTTTCTCTGTACATCAGTTTGTCTCACAATGGCGTCTCCAAAGATCAGAATGTTGGATTGTGTGGTGGTTTGTCTTATGGAGTTAGAAGTAGAGGCTCCATTAGATGTGGCTTTATGTGTTGATGTAGGTGTTGTTTTGAAAGAGTGCATTAAGCTCTGCTGAGTGTGTTTGTTACATGTACTTCATCTAGGAGGTCTTTTGTGGTTTAGAAAGGTTACATTTAAGTGCCTCGGTATGTGTGTGTATGATGGGTGCAGCATGGATGTACTACTGAAAAGTTTATTGACATTAGGAGTGCTTTATTTGAGAGCTTTGCATACAGTGACATTGTGTAAATACAACTGTCACATACTGTATCCGTTTATTTGAGAATTAATTGGTTGTCAGTAAACATGAGCCAGTTTCTACATTGCCTCTGGATGCCCCTAACAACCAAACTGGTAACGGAGATGGTAGGAAAGGTGATATCCATGGCAACGGACCCTTTTTTATTGCTTAGATAGTTGGAGTGAGAATATAAAGTAATGTCAGGAGCATCTGGTTTGCATTTCTGAGGACAGTGTTGGTCACTGCAGCTAGTTGTCCTGTGTGCAACTCTGTATTGGTAAATTTCAGTGGTGCTTTTTACAGGAAAGAGGTCAACTCAGTGTCTGTGTCTATCCTGGGCACTGCCAAACAGTTGAGGGGAAACTAATAAGTAGACCCTGGTGGTTTATGAATGAAGTATTTAGGCATATATTCCGAAGTCAGAAGCAAATCAAACAGTACTTGCTGAAAAGAAAAAATGAATTACCTTGTCTACTGCCTGGCTACTACTAGTGTTGGTCTTATCACAGCTTTATTCTACTGGGATACAATGTTCCTTTGCATCTTCTTTCACCAGAAGTAAAACAGTAGCACCAATCCCAAGATGAGAAGCAAGCCACAGCCTGTTTGGTGATCTGCCGCCTTGCCCCAGATGATGCAAGGGTCTGTAGCCTTTTCCTGGTAGATGCCTTGAATATCAACCAGACCAAACAGGAAGGTCAAGCACTGACACTCACCGCCTAACCAGAAACACTCGGGAATCAATGCACTCTGCTCCTTCTATCACAAAGAGCAAAATATAAGCACAAATTCCTAGCTGGCTTCCTTGAAGCAGTTAAGCTTTCCAGTGATCAGCAGTCTCCTGGAAATAATGTCCTTATGCTCCTTCTCTAACGAGGAGCAAAACTGAAGCAGTAATCCCAAGGGTTATTTATTTTATTTTATTTATATATATTTTTTTGCATTTGTTTCCCGGGAGAGTCCGACTGGGCATGAATCCCATGTTCAGTGGAGGCGTGGGGATAAAAGCTCCACAAAGGTTAGTATCGTCAGTGCAATACACAACTTATTAAAGTACAGTACCAAAGAAAGAGAGCAGCTGTTGTATACTAATACAGTAAAATAAGCATGGAAAAAGTATACAATATAAAACATTATGTGAAAAATATACAATACAGTTGTTGGACGTATTCAGTTATATGGTTACATTCGTACAGTAGTTAATAAAATAAAGCACAAGTTGTTTAAGTACAGAACATAGGAGCTGTTTTGAGTATGCATAGTAATGTCAACATACAGTGGATATAAAAAGTGTGTACATCCTGTTAAAATGCCAGGTTTTTATGATATAAAAAATGAGACCACAATAAATCATTTCAAAACTTGTCCCACCTTTAATGTGACCTATAACCTGTACAATTCAATTGAAAAACAAACAAATCTGTTTGGGAAAAAATATAAAAAATAAAAAATGTACAATAAGCTGGTTGCAGAAGTGTGCATACCCTTAAACCAATACTTTGTTGAAGCACCTTTTGATTTAATTACAGCTTTCAGTCTTCTTGGGTACACACCTGCCATCAGTCAAAGAGATTCTGATTAACCCCAAATAAAGTTCAGCTGTCTAGTAGGATTTTTCTGACATTTACTCAGTTGCCTGTTACAGCAAAAGCCATGATTTGCAGAGAGCTTACAAAGCATCAAAGGGATTGTTGAAAGGTGTCAGTCAGGAGAAGGGTAGAAAAAATGTCCACAGTGTTGGATATACCATGGAACACAGTGAAGATGGTCATCAAAAAGTGGAGAAAATATGGGACAACAGTGAAGTTGCAAAGAACTGGACGTCCCTCCAAAATTGATGAAAAGACCAGATGAAAACTGGTCAGGGAGGCTGCCAGGAGATCTACAGCAACACTGAAGGAGCTGCAGGAATTTCTGGCAAGTACTGGTTATGTATTACATGTGACAACATTCTCCCATATTCTCCATATGTCTGGACTATGGGGTAGGGTTGCAAGACAGAAGCCTTTTCTTATACAGAAAAACATGCAGGCCCTGCTAAAATTTGCATAACAATAAATCAAGTCTCCAAAAGCATGTGGGAAAATGTGTTATGATCTGATGAGACCAAGGTTGAACTTTTTGGCCACAATTCCAAAAGGTATGTTTGGCACAAAAGTAGTACTTCACATCACCAAAAGAGCACCATCCCAACGGTGAAGCATGGTGGTGGGCAGTATCATGCTTTGGGGTTGCTTTTCTTCAGCCGGAACTGGAGCTTTAGTCAAGGTGGAGGGAATTATGAACAGTTCCATATACCAGTCACTTTTGTCCCAAAACCTTCAGGCATCTAGTAGAAAGCTGAAGATGAAGAGGAATTTCACCTTTCAACATGACAATGACCCCAAGCATACATCCAAATCAACAAAAGAATGGCTTCACCTGAAGAAAATTAGTTTTGGAGTGACCCAGCCAGAGCCCAGACCTAAATCCAGTAGCAAGTCTGTGGGGTGACCTGAAGAGGGCTGGGCACAAGAGATGCCCTAACAATCTGACAGATTTGGAGCACTTTTGCAAGGAAGAGTGGGCAAATATTGCCAAGTCAAGATGTGCCATGCTGATAGACTCCTACCCAAGAAGACTGAATGCTGTAATTAAATCAAAAGGTGCTTCAACAAAGTATTAGTTTAAGGGTGTGCATACTTATGCAACCAGCTTATTGTACGTTTTTTTTTATATTTTTTTTCCCTAACAGATTTATTTTTCAATTGAATTGTACAGGTTATAGGTCACATTAAAGGTGGGAAAAGTTTTGAAATTATTTATTGTGGTCTCATTTTTTATATCACAAAAACCTGGCATTTAACAGGGGTGTGTAGACTTGTTATATCCACTGTAGGTTCTTGTATACTATATAAATATGTTCCATTATTTGAAGCTGCCCAGGGTCAGAACAGTTGCATATCCAAGACCTGTTTAAACAGGACTGAGGAGTTTTTTGAAGTTATTTTTGTTTTCTGTTGTCTTATTATCTAGGGGGATGGAACTACATGTTTTTGCAACAGAAGTAGATAGAGGGAGTCCCCAGAGCTATTTTTGCTTTTAGTTTTGCCAATCAGTGCTTTGTTGGGGAATCTTAGTTGGCGTTGATTAGAATAGATGTTCAGTAAGCCCTGTAGTGCAGAGACTTTATCGATTTATATAGGATTTGGTGGGCTGTTGTAAGTTGGTTATATGTGAGCAGATTGGGTAATTCTAGCCAAGATAATTGCTTGATTGCTAGACAGTGATGTGTACTGAAGGGTGAGTTATTTGCAAATTTAGCTATTTTATTGTAGCAAGTGTTTAGTTTCCTTAAGTCTGCTTTGTTTAGGTTGAGGAGTGTGGGGAGCCATAGAGCAGTGTGGAGGTACTTTTTGCATCTATATAGGGTTTGAGTTTTTTATGGGCTTTTATTGTCTGTGCAATATATATATATATATATATATATATATATATATATATATATATATATATATATATATTGAATTTCCTGTTGTGATCTATGATAACTCCTAGTAGTTTGGTTACCGGTATTGTTAGCTGAGTATATTGTAAATGGAGGTATGGCGTCTAAGGCTCTTATGGGATGGAATATCATTAGCTGTTTTTTGCGGAGGGGGGGTTAAGTATTAGTTGAGAGCTGGCTAACCAGGTTTCAACAGCGGCAAAGGATTCTTAAGTCAATTTCTGAAGTTGAGGGAGTGATGAGGCAGGGCAGATTAGGGTGGAGTCATCGGCATCCTGGACTAGAGTGTCATGCTGGGTGGCTTTGTGAAGTTGGTTGGTAAATATGTTGAAGAGGAGAGGACCAAGGATGGATCCTTGGACACTCAGGGTGACAGGTAGGCGGGGAGAAAAGGAATTTTGCAATTTCACTGCATGTTGGCAGTTTGGTAGATAGTCCTAGAACCAGGCTAGAGTGGAGTGGCTTAGAGTAAGATTGGAGAGAGCAGTTAGTTTGACATGGGAGACCATATTGCAGGCCTTGGAGAGATCTAGGAAGACGGTGGAGACAGAGTTGCTGTTTTTACAGTATTGGTAAAGCTAATAAGGGCTGTGTTAGTACTGTGATTGGAATGGAATCTGTGTTGGGTGTTGGTCAGCAGATTGTTAGTAAGGAGGTAGTCCATTATTTAGGAATGGATACATTTTTTGAGGATTTTTGACAGAGGAGGTAGAATGCTAATTGGATGGTAACTGGATAGTTCCACTGATTTACCACTTTGTGAAGTGGTGTTTTATATGTAAAATTTTCCACAGAGAAGAACGAGTTGTTCTGACAGAGAGCAATTGATTAGCAAGGAAATGGGATAGGAGATGACTTTGGCTGTGATCTTGAGGTATTCTGCAGGTAAATTAGTAGCAACCAGAGCTGTGAGTTTAAGTTGATTCAGATTTTTTTATATTATGCTAGTAGGAACAGGTTGCAAGGAGAAGCAGTTTTGGCCGATGGGTGAGGATGATAGGTTTGGATAAGAAGTAGGAGAATTGTTAGTGAGTGCTAAAATGGATTTGGTGAAGTATTCATTGAATTAGGTGGCAGTATTATTGGTGGTGGTGTCAATGTTTGAGGGTGGAGTACTGGTCTTTCCTGGTTGCAGGATTTTATTGATAGCAGCCCAGAACTTTTGTGGGTTAATTTTGTGTTTAGATTGGATGTCTGTATAGTGATTCATTTTGTCTGTCCTAATTTGTTTTTTGGCTTTGTTTTATAGTTCCGGATATGCCTGTCTTATTAGTTTGGGTTTTATTGCGATGCCATAAGTCCCATGCTTTATCTCTCTGTTTTAGTAGTAGTCTGGTATCTTTGGTTAGCCAGGGGACATGGTTTGCTTTAGTTATAACAGTTCTGATGGGGGTGAGGTGATTTAGAATGTTAAGGAAAGTGTTGTTGAACTAGTCTACAGCACTATCCAGGGAGAGAAGTGAGTGGTCTCAGTGCAGATATGAAGTCTTGGGTTTTGAAATTCTTTGTATGCCAAATTTGTTGGAGGGAGGTGGATTTTATTGGGTTCACTTGGTGTTTTATTACGAAAGTGGGAAGGTGATCGCTGAGTGTGTCTGGAAGGGAACTGGAGAGGTAGGATTGAGATGGCCGGTTAATGAGGATCCAGTCTAGGATGGACTCCTTTTTAGATGCTTTATCCACTCGGGTTGTGGTTTTTATTAATTGGGTGAAACCATGAAGGTTGATGTGGTTGGTGGGGTGGAGTGAGTCATAGGGGGACCGGTCGGTATTCAGGTCACCCAGTATGATTGGGCATCCCAAAACCTCCTCCAAGAAACAGTCTAGAATGGATTCTACTGTTTTAATGTTGGGGGGGGGGGGGGTGTATAAGTGCTAATTATATTTTTAATTGATTTTTAGTTTTGTGAATATAGTTTCTGCAATATTGAACTTTCGTCGTTGACTAACATATCAATGGTCAGGCAATTTTTGAAGAGTAGTGCAGTACCTCCACCTCTTTTGGATGTCCTGTCTTGTCTAAGAACATTATACTTGGGGGAGGGGGCAAATTCATTATCATTGATTTGTGGTTTTAGCCAGGTCTGTGTGAGAAGAACTATGTCAGGAGTAAAGGGCCAGAGTTCATAGGATCATAGGCGATTACTAGGCTAATGGCCCTGAAGCCCTTATAAGCCTAGCCAAGAGTTTATCCCAAAAAAAGAAACCTCAGTCAGCACCTGCCTCCCCTGTCAGTGAGGGACAAAGGTGGAACCCATGGGACAAATTTATGGTTTCCCATCCACTCATCAAGGTTGTGCTTGAAGAGGGTCAGTGAGGTACTCTGTTTGACATGTATGGGAAGTCTATTCCAGAGACTAGGCAGCCTCTGGGAGACAAACCTGTCTCTTCAGCAGGTTTTGTGGGTAATTCACGAGGAGTTAGACTTACGGATATGGAGCATCTCCTGTAGGGCAGAGTCTGACATTGCCTTGTAGGTGAGATACAAATCACCTCTGAGTAATCCGTATGATACTCAGTAGAGTGATAGTGATTTAAAGCTGTCCACATAGGGTAGATGTTGGAAGCCATGGATTCTCTTTGTGAGGTATTTCTGTGGGTGCAGGTGTTTGGAGAGGTACATACTAAATGGGGCATTATACTCCATTATAGATCTAATAAGGGAGGAGTACAGAGAGGTAATAACGTCCTTTTTTTTCTGGATGCAATCCCTTTACTTATGAGATGAACCAGGTAAAAGGCTTTTCTGACCACCACCGCCACGTGATGGTCGAATGTGAGATTATCAACCTGAGTACCCAGGTCTCTCACCACAGGGTTGCATGCTTAGGGGGTTGCGGTTGATGTGGTAATCAGTAGGGGCCATGTTTTTGTTGAATGTTATGATGATACATTTTTTTGTTTAACTTAAGGCCATGGCTTTGGCACCAGTCATTTGTAGTTGAGACCCTCTTGCAGTATGTTAACATCAATTGGGGAGTCAATGACAGCACCCAGCTTACAGTCATCCACAAACTTGGTCAGCCACAGGCCCTTTGTCTTTGCCTGGACCTTTGAGACGTATATGCCAAACAGTAGGGGTCCCAGGACAGATCTCTGGGGAACACCACTAGTGACAGGTCTGCTGTCAGAGGTGGCAGTGCCTATTTTGACCTTGTGGGTCCTATCCGTGAGCCAGCTGGCCACCTATCTGATTAGATAGGGATTAACACCAAGTTGTGTTAGCTTTTCAATGATGCCTGAGTGAGGGACTGTGTCAAAGGCCTTGGCCAGGTCATGGTAAGCTGTATGTACTGAATTTCCTTCATCCAGGGCCTTGGGGATGGCCTCAAAGAAGTCATCTAGGTTCAATAGGCAAGATCTGCCCCTGATGAATCTGAATTGGGTGGGGTTGAGTGCTTGGAGATTGCCTGTGTCCTTGTTTATGGGATCCGTAATAATACTTGACTTTACAAATCAGACTTGTCAAGCTGATGGGGCGATAGTTACCCGGGTCAGTAGTGGCACCACCTTTGTGCAAAGGGATGACAATGGCAGTTCTCCACTCTGCTGGAATGAAGCCTGTAGTTAGGCTGTGGTTGAATAAGGGTGCTCAATGGTGAAGCTAGTTCTTGCTGGAGATGGTGCAGAATACAGCCTGGAATACTATCAATTCCCATGGAAGCTGTGTTATTTGCCTTGGATACGGCCTTTAACACTTGATCTACAGAGATACAAGGTGTAGGACAAGTATCGGGGATGTCGACCGGGCCTTTGGGGTGTGATAACTGGGTGAAGTTTGCACTGAATCTATCAACCAGCAGATTGGCTAAGTCCGCAGGATCAATGCAAGTGGTACCATTAAGTACTAGTTCGGAACAAACTTGGACTTTGCCATGGAGGTTCCTAACTTAGCTAGTTGCATGAAATTCTGATATTTTATTCAGTATGCTTTATATTTTAAGCTTCACTAATACCATTAATCTCCTCAAAAACAAAAAATGTGTCTGCCACCTTCCTTAATATGTCAAAGGCTTTTGACACCGTCTCTCATCAATTACTTCTCAGCAAACTTGCTACATTCAGTTTTAGCACTGAAACATTAGGCTGGTTTCATATTTGTCTCTCTAACAGTAAACAAGCTACCTTTTGGGATAATAATCTCTCTCTTGCTGCCCATTACTGTTGGTGTTCCACAAGGTTCTATTCTTGGCCATCTTCTTTTCATCATTTTTACTAATGGTCTATGCTCTGCAGCTAATCCTGCCTTTATCATTCAATATGCAGATAATTCTTCCCTTATCTGTTCCGCCCCCACTCTGAATGATCTCCAAAATAAAACCCAGAGCATCCTGCATAGTATTGAAAAATACCTAACAGTCCAACTCATTTTAAACCCTAACAAAACCAAGCTTATGGTCTTTTCCAATTCTTCCACAACAGATAAACAAGCTCCACTTTCTGTCTGTACCTCCAATGGCACAGTTATTGAACCCGTAGAACAAACAAAACTTCTTGGTGATGTTCTTCATGTTTCACTGTTGCAGTCATTACGTTATCTGCCTGCCAGGTAGCCCTCAGCCGGCCTGAATATCAAAGTCTTGGATCCCTGCATTGGATGCTGTCCCTTCTTCCATGACGTCAGGAACATGCAGCAGATGCCATTACATCAGTCTTTCTTGCCGCGCGGTGCCCGAAGCAGAAGCAGTTTGAAAGTGCCGGTCGGCCGACTCCTGAAATTTTCGTTTTCGAGTTTCAGAACCAAAGTCTTCAAAAAAGCTAAGTACCCCATTGGGGATCCTTTTTCTTGCTCTAAACCGATGTCCATAAAAGTTAACAGTTGTATTACCTGTGGAAAGCTAATACCTCATAAAGCTTTTCATTTGTACTGCATTCCTTGCTTAGGCCCAGACCACGATGTCCCTCGCTGTCTGTTTTATGCCTTATTCAACCCCCAAACTATTCATCGTCTGTTTATTTTTGCTGCAAATTATTTTGGTACTCAGTTTAACTATCTAGGAATGGCTTCGGTAAGCCATCCGACTACCGACATTCCAAAAAACGTAAAGATAAAGACTGAGACAGACCACATAGGTCCAAAGCTGCCGACGAAGCGTCCGTTAAGCTAGTTGCCAGTTCACCGGTACTCAGTGAGGCGCTTTCGCAACCCCTGATACCCGCTACTTCAGATTCGCAGGTCTCTACTGAGACCCATTCGGAGTCCAGTATGCCGTGAGATGCTTCTTTGACCATGGAACCTGTGGATGTCTCTAACTTGGATGGGTCCGGAGCCACTGTGCAGGCACCAGCTTCTGAGGGTGTATTCAGGCCTACCGACTTGCATTTCAAACTGACGCCATCTTCTTCTTCAAGGCCTAAAACTCGACCCACGCCTAGAAAACCGACGTCCAAACCGCATGGTCAGGCCCATATGCCTAAAAAACAAATAAGAATGGCTGAAGACCTTATTAATTTAATTAGGGGAAGCCAGCCTTCACCCTCTAAGAGACCTAGAACTGATTTTCCTTCTGATTTTTCTGATCAGGATTCTGAAATTTCTGTTTCTTCTGATTACCATGATTTGCCCTTATCTACCTATGGGATTCTGATTCAGAGGACTCCATCCCCTCTGCTTCCCCTCCAGAAGATTTTTCTTTTGGTGAAACCTTGCACACTGTTAGGGAGCATTTCCGCTGGGAAAGCCAGGATTACTCTGACTCCAAAAGAGGCTTAGGGAATTCTTACTCCTTCCTCAACACAGGCCTTTAATTATCCCTTCTGTTCTGGACATTGTAGATGATGCCTTCTTGGAATCTAGCCTGTTCCCAGACACTTTACCTCCAGCTCCCCGGAAACTTGACCGGTATTGCAGAGTACCTGACTCTTACAAGTTCCTCTTCAAAAATCCTACTGCAGACCCAGAGACCATTTCCCAAGGATCTAAAGGCATTAAGGCTACTACTGCCAAAAACCCTACCCCCTCTGATAGAGATTCTAAGGCCTTGGACAGATGGGGTAAGAAGGGTATACACTTCTGCTACTTTGGCCATTCGGGCCTTAAACTGCCAGTTTCACATGCTAAAGTATGAGCAGCATATTATGGGACTACCTAAACAGAAATTGATGTTGATTCCTGACTGTGCTGAAAATAGATTTACAGGATTTAATGCATTCTGCTGAACAAGTTGGTAAACATACTTTGCAATGTGGTTTTGACTCTTTAGAAGCATCTTGCAGGGCTGCTGTCACTGGGTCTGTTCTTAGAAGGCATGCTTGGCTTAAGGAGCAAAATTTGCCAGATCATGTTAAAGCTAAATTACTGGATGCTCCCTTAAACCAAGACTGCCTGTTTGGTAGCAAAGCAGAAGTCGTCCTTAAAAAGATGGAGGAAAAAGCTAAATCTATGCAAACTGTTAAAGATTTCCTGCAAGTACAGCCTCCCAGGTTTAGTAGGCATTGACCTTCTAAGAATTGGTCCTTTCCTGTCTCATCCAGGCCTTCTCAGTCTAAACCCAGGAACAGCAGACCACCTAGGCTACAGCCTCAAGGTACTCACAAGCCTAAGCAGTGGGGGGCTCCCACTTCCAAAGCTGGAAGTAGTAAGACACCCCCCCCTATAGAAAAATGTCCCAATGTCTTGACCTTAAACCTTCCAAGCCTTGCTCAACTGCCTGCTCCCTTAGGGGGAAAGATCGCCCGGCTTGCAAAAAACTGGGAACTCATTAACCAGGACAAATGGGTTTTAAATATAGTTTTTCAAGGATACAGATTCCACTTCCACACCTTACCAACCCCAAACAGATGGCCAGACCTACCCCCAAATCAGTGGGCAGAGGCACAACATCAGGTTCTCTCTCTTCCAAGTATCAGGGCTTTTCAACCTGTCCCAGCAGAAGAAAGGGGACAAGGTTTTTATTCAAGACTTTTCCTGGTACCCAGAAAAGACTGCTCCTGGTGTCCTATCTTGGACCTCTCCATTCTAAACACCTTTTTGGTAATCCCAAAATTCAAAATGCTAACACTTCAACAGCTGCTTCCTATGCTAGGCAAAGAGACCTGGTTGGCAAACTTAGACTTAAAGGAAGCTTACCTGCACATCCCAATAAGGGAATCTTGCAGGAAATACCTACGCTTCAGAGCAGGCTCCATGCACTATTGATTCTCTGCACTTCCCTTTAGCTTATCTACTGCACCCAGGGTATTCACAAAGTGCCTAGCTCCAGTCATTGCATTTTGCAGGCAAAGAAATATTCAAATATACCCATACCTGGACGATTGTCTAATTCAGGCAGAAAGCCAGGACATGCTACTAAAACATCTGGCATTTGTAAAGAAACTTCTAACCTCACTGGGGTATACCATAAACGAAAAGAAATCTCATCTAGTACCCTGCCAACAAATTGTATTCCTGGGAGCAAGCTTGAACACAGCTTCCCAGATGGCTTACCTCACGCCAGAGAAACAAGTTGATTTGACAGCCTACTTCAAACTACTGGCCACAAAGACCCAGCTATCTGTAAGGAAAATCCTGCAAGCCCTGGGTTTCATGGCCTCTTGCATTCTACTAATTCCATATGCAAGACTGCATATGAGGAAACTACAATGATATCTAAAAAGCCTATGGTGTCAACATTCTCAGGACCTGGAATCAATGATTCCTGTCATTCCCTGCATAAAGACAGAGCTCCTTTGGTAGGCAGAGGCTTGCTACCACAACAAGGGGCTCCCATTCACTCTACCCCTGCCGCCCAAACCCTAACAGCAGACGCATCAGACTATGCACGGGGGCTCATTTGGCAGGGCAGTGCATTCAAGGCAAATGGAGCCAGAGTCGGGTTCAGATGCACCTGCATATCAATCAAAAATAAATGTTAGATGTACAGAATTCCCTGGCAGCCTTCAAGGACCATATTCTTCCAGGACAATTATTGGTAAAGACAGACAAACACCACTGTTATATGGTACATAAACAAGCAGGGGGGAACCCACTCGTACCCTTTCTGCAGACTAGCTATGGCTCTGTGGAACACAGCCTTGAGCTACCAAGTGCACCTACAAGCTCAATTCCTGCCAGGCAAGCTAAATTCACTGGCAGACGACCTAAGCAGAAATCTCATGGACCCACAGGAATGGAAACTGGACCCAAAGATTTTCAACCTTTTGAGAAACAAATGGGGGAATCCAGAGATAGACCTGTTTGCCTCCCCCCAAAACTACCAATTGGACAAATTCTGCACAAGGACTTCCCACAGTCAAGCTTGGAAAGAGGATATCCTGTCCTTCACCTGGGAAAGCCTCTCAGTTTATGCCTTCCCCCTCTGCATCTCCTCTCGAAAGTTCTGCTAAAGATCAAAATGGACAAACCAAGGACAATACTGATTGCACCAGACTGGCCATGTCAGCACTGGTGTACCCTCTCTTGCGCAGTATGTCACTGCTGGAACCATGGCAACTGCCTCAGACCCCCCCTTCCCTTCTGCCCCAGCAGGAGGGCCAAATTCTGCACCCTCAGCTGCAAACCCTGAACCTTGCAGCCTGGCTAATTCCTTGAGCTCTCCAATAGCATCCCTCAGTAAGCAGGTGCTGGATGTCATTCTGGAGGCAAGGAGGCCGAGTACTAGAAAATCCTATGCTGAAAAGTGGAAAAGATACTGTTCCTCAGCCAGACTCAGGGGATGGGCACAACGATGCCCAGCTTACCGTATATTCTTCAATACTTAAGAGATGCTCCACAAGGGCCTTTCCTTCTCATCAATTAAAATTCATGCCTCTGCCATTTCAGCACATTATAATACTGAACCACCCCTCTTCTCTCACCCCTTGATAAAGCAATTCCTCAGAGAGGCAAAAATTTTAAGATCACCCAGGAGAGCCCTTACTCCAGCCTGGGACCTTAACTTTGTATTGGAAAAGTGCACTCTACCTCCTTTTGAGCGAGCTGCAACTGCAGAGTTGAAATTCCTTTCTTGGAAAACAGCTGTTTTTTTAGCCATCACTTCAACAAGAAAAGTGCCTGAATTACAAGCCCTCATGGCAGTGGAGCCCTTCCTCATCTTCCATGCAGACAGGGTGTCCCTCAGAACCAATCCTTCCTTCATGCCTAAGGTGGTGTCTAGTGTGGCCCTTAATCAGTCCATTCATCTGCCTACTTTTTTCCCTAATCCACAGAACAAAGGAGAATGAATACTGCAGTCTTTAGACGTGCACAGACAACTTAGATTTTATTTGGACAGGACTAAGCCTCAGAAAATCTGAACAGCTGCTAGTTGGCTTTGCTGCAGGGGCAGAGGGGAAGGCCATTTCAAAGCAAACCATTTCTAAATGGATAGGCCATTGCATTCATTTCTGCTATGAGCACCATGGAAAACCTACCCCACAGGGGGATAAGTTCACATTCCACCAGGGCTGCATCTACCTCTACAGCCTTTCCCAGAGGTCCCTACCAGGGACATCCTAGAAGCTGCTACATGAAACTCAGTACATACCTTCACCAAGCATTTTCACATGCCTGTTTTTTCTAAATCCAGAGCTGGTTTTGCCACTGCTGTCTTGCAGGGCTTAATAGCTGGTCCTAATGCTCTCTAACTTCCTCCTCCCTCCCTTAGCTTTGGGAATCAACCCAAATGTAATTACTGCAACAGTGAAACGCGAAGAACATAGTACAGTTGTGTACACTTACCATAAATGTAGATGTTTGAGTGTATTCATTATTGCAGTCCTGATTACCCTCCCTCCAGCCCCCTGACTTCTCTTGGCTATACCTTTCCTCTTGTTTAGTGTATTACAGCTTTCTGGTGTATTTGCTTTTTGTTGGAGGTGTAACTTAACATACAATTGCTTCCCATTATGGGGGCACCTAACATCTGGGGCAAGAAAACCTGATGTAACGGCATCGGCTGCATGTTTTATACCCCTGACGACCTGACATCATGGAAGAAGGGACAGCATCTGATGCAGAGCTTCAAGACTTTTTGATATTCAGGCCGCCTGAGGGCTACCTGCAGGCTGATAACCCAAATGTAATGACTGCAACAGTGAATATACTCTAACATCTACATTTATGGTAAGTGTACACAACTGTACTTTACTTGTACAGTGGCCTAAAGTTTGCCTCAACAATCAAAGTCCATATTAAACTAGGTGCTCTTTAACAGGCTAAACCATATCTCACCAATCATGCCAGACTCACCACAGCTAGGATTCCTCTCCTATCTACATTACTCTACTGTTCTCATGGCACTCAACCACTCAAGAAGATAAGCTTGGGTTTCTGTAATAGAAGTGCTAGATGAAATTCCCAACGATGGATATAAAAGTTGCATACTTGCCATAAGAATAGAGCTGCATTGGAAGTTTCACCTCCATCACTACACCCACTTCTCTTACCTAGGGGTTTGATAGGTGCTGTTCTGCTTGGTAACTTTTCTCTTTGCTACTTATTTATTTACATTTTTATGCTGTACCTTGTGTGCACTCTCAAGGATCTGCACGGTGTCCTTGGTTTCCGATTATAAGCAGAACGAGAGAGTTTTGTGAGACAAGCTGAGCCCAGTGGGTCATGGTTTTAGAAATGCCTGAGAAACTGCCAACACAGATATAATGTTATGGTCAATATGTAACGTTTTGTTAGCTGTGGCAAGTCTTTGTAATGTATACTGACTGCTTGCTCACTAAGTCAACATCTACTTCTGTAGCAGTTTTTAAGGATATATTTGAACAAGATGTGTGAGGCTGCCACTCTTGACGAGGAGTTCTGCATGTATATAAGATAGTGGAAGTTTGGCAGTCTGTTGTGGGGCAGGACTGGTTTCGCTGCGGCTGTTCTAAATGCTGTGCTTTTAAAGTCTTTTTCACTTGCTAGGGTTCTGGAGGATATTATTTTGCTCATTTGTTTGGATAACTAATAAAATGCTTTCCCTCAGTGGCAGGTAATACAGTTGACTGTAATTGCAGTGCTAGGAGAGTTGTAGTTCATCACTTACAATGGCTTTCTCCATTCCCTGTACATTGTTTCCATTGCTTTATGTATTTGTCAACTTATTTTTGCTACTTCACTTCTTACAAGTTTAGAACACTATTGGTGACCAGCTGCACTTTTAATATATGAAGCAGTATTAGGCCACACCTTTATTGGGAGAAAGATGAGTTTGTCACTCTAAAGAACTAAACTTTGCTGTGCTTTTAGTGCTATAGTACAAGAACAATGTGGAGGGCCTCTGATATGTGAGGCACATCAGTCAGAGCTGCACTACTTGTACTGTTAGTAAAATCTCACTGAGAAACAGAGTTTACGTTTTAAGAATAAGTGTGTTATCGATGACCAATAAAATACATTTCTGTCTGTCTACTGTTAAGATGAGTGTCATTGCCTTTGCTGCACTTTATTGCTCACTGACTTTAAACTGAAATTTAAAGTGTTATTTTTATCAACTCCTCCATCTGTAGTTTTGTCTTGTTGACAGCATGGGGAAGATTTTACTGTGTATCGTTGAGTTTAGATGGTTGACTTTTGAACTACTAGAGCACAAGGTCTTTTCAGTTTCTCTGATAACTACTTTGTCCTAATCCAGGTTGTTGAGAAATGAGAGCTTGTCCTGGCAGACAACAGAAATAATACAGGTCATTGACATGTAGGATACGCGTATACAGATGTACATAAATGCCTCCATATGAAAATACACATGGTGCATGTGGCATTTAGTGCAGAGGTCTAAAGATCTGAGGTGTTAATGTGCTGCTTCCGTGCCCATGGTATATGGTTTGATTCCTTCCACCTTCATTTGTCTACTGTGTGTATATGTGGCTCTGAGCAAGTTACTTAACTGGACAGTGATCTGCGCTGTCCCTTAAAAGGGACAGATTGTCCATAGGCTTAGCAGATCATCGGGTATTCAAAATAATAAAATATAGCCAGGAATGTACATCCTCTAGAGGAAAAGAAAAAAATGGAAAACCAAGAAAAACTTGAATGTGAGAACACTGTAAAACTAAAGTGTAAAGTCTGCTTTTTCTATTTAGACATCTGCATTTCAGCACTCTTTGAAGGGGCATTAAACATGCACAATTTGACCGAAAAGGAATGACTGATTATGCATAACCTGTATTGCAGCAGCCACATAGTTTAGAGAGCCAGAAAAATAGTTTAACCAATTTCAGAGTCCATTCTTGATCCTCAGTAACATGTCTTGAAGTTGTGAATTTGCAGGGTGCTTGTCAGTTTGCAGTTGACGATTTGGATTATGAATCATGTGTTTCTGTGTGAATATTGATGATGCTCTGTAATCAGCTGACGAGCTTCATTATTTTTTTGCATTTCTTTTTTAAGGGCCAGAATTGTGAATTATATCAAAGCATCTGAAGTAGTCCGGCAGCCATACCCATTGCAGATGAGGTCTTCTGGTCCCCCTTCTTACTTCTTGAAGCGGGAGACCTGGGGTTGGACGGACTTTCTGATGAACCCAATGGTAAGTTAGCCTTTGAGCAGGTCAGTCACTTCTTTGACTTAATGTGATTATGGTCTGTTAATGGTAGTTTGAAGTACTGAGCACAAGATTTGATTACTTGTATTGCTTACAGCTGATAAACAAATGACATGATAGACTTTAAAAGCCAGTTGAATAGTCCACAATGCTAGAAATTAATGGCAATTCCATTTACCTTTTTATGAATTTTAATTTTCTCTGTTAACATCCCCCACAGTCCCATACATATTTGACTGATCCCATCTTGCCATCAGGCACACTGATCCCCCATCTCTGGTTATATACTGCTGTTTTCTAATGCAACACCAGGCACACAAAGCTACACTGGTCAACATGTTGAGAATCTTTCTGCTGTGCCCCCAGGTTTTAATTATGTATTTATTTATTTATTTATTTGTGTTTGTTTTCTAGGGTAGAACTTGACCTTTTTCAGACTCGGCCCAGGAGCCTAACAGTGTGGTTAGAACTGTCTCTGGCTAATTGACTTGCTCAGAGTCACACATTTAGGCAATAGAGTCACACATTTAGGCAATAGAAGCTGAGAGAATCAAATCTTATGGACCTCAGGAAACTGCTCGTTATAACAGCTCCTTAATCCTCTAAGCCAGCTGCCAGGGTTGGGAAGCCTGCTTCTCTGGGGAGTGTATTCCTATCACTATCCAAATCTGTTCTTTGTGGATGTTCTTCTGGATTAAGAATTAGTGTTTTATACAAGTCCCTCTGAGAGTGCTAGGAAACGTTGTTCATTTTCTCTTGGGTTGTATTCCTTTACTTGGAAGACTTCTTCCTGTACGGTAGCTGCAGTTTATGTATTTATTTATTTTACATTTGTTGACCGGGAGTGTCCGGCTGAGCTTTTTCAGCGGAGGCCCGGGGAGAAAAGCTCCAAAGATATGCAATGCAATAAAAATAACACTACAGATACATTTCAATAAAAATAGCAACGGAGAATTTTGGTGGTTAAAATACGTAAGCTGCATACATGTATATTGTTGACAGATAAAACAGTACTATAAACAAAAAGGAGAATGTTAAAAAAAAAAAAAAAAAAGTAGAATAAGTTGTATGTTTTGGTTTAAAAAGAGAGCTGAGTAAATATAAGGTTTTTGTATGCATATTTAGTAGGTCTTGGGTTGAGCTTCGGAGAAGTCTGATATGGGAGTAGTGAGAGATGAGAGAAGATAGACTCTGGCAGAAATCAGGCTGATATAGGATGGGAGTGTATGATATGGAGTTAAGATTGTAGGAACAGGTGAGGTAGTTCGGGTCAGTTCAGGTATTTTAGGGAGAGACGGTGTGAGATTTATGTTTGTTGAGCTGCAAATCTAGCTATTTTGTGGTAGGTTGATTCTAATTTGGTAAGTAGGGAGGAGTTCAAATTTGTGAGTATTTGGGGACACTAGGTTAAGCATGGTAGAAGGTAGGCACTGGTAAGAGAAGTCCTAGCTTCAGTACTTAGGAATTTGTTGTTTCTGTACAGTAGTCCTAGCTTTTGGTGTTTTTTTTTTTTTTTTTATACAATTGTTAATGTGAAGTTCGAATTTTAGTTGGTCGTCAATGGTAATGCCACAGAGTTTTGTGCTAGTTTCGACTTCTGTAGGAGTATTGTTTAGGGACCTTATGGAGAAGGAAAGTTTAATGTGGTTTGCAGATTTAGGTAGAAAGAATAGTAATTTTGCTTTCTTAGGGTTGAGGATGAGCTGCTTATTAGTGAGCCATGTCTCTACTGAGTTTAAAGTTGTCTGAGTATTTGTTAGGAGTTCTAAGGGGGAATTAGCAATAGTTATGACTGTAGGGTCATCTTGAGTATTGGACAGTGTTAGATTAAGGACAAGAGGAGTGGGGTGAGTTGGTGAAGATTTTAGAGTAGAGATCCAAGAATGGAACTTTGGGGAACACCAGTTCTTACTGAGAGGGGGTAGATAGGCTGCAGTCAGTACAATGGGACTCAGCACTATCAGAGAGATGGCTAGGGAACCATGCAACTGTATCGGGGAGAGGTTTAGGTCTACAAGTTTACTAAGTAGCAGAATGTGTGAGACAGTGTCACAAGCCTTAGAAAGGTCAAGGAAATAGACAGGATACGAGTTTGTGATCATCTTTAGCAAGGGCTAAGGTGTTGAGAAATGATAGTAGAGCTGTGGTTGTACTATGCTTGGGACGGAAGCCATGCTGTGTTGGAGTGAGAAGTTTTTCTTGTAAGAGATGATGCATAACTTGTTTGTGTATACATTTCTCAAGGATTTTGGAGAGAGGGAAGAGGACAGCAATAGGTCTGAAATTAGATATTTCTGTGGAGTTACCTCCTTTATGAATAGGAAGAGTGTAAAACTGTTTCCTTATAGAAGGAACTTTAAACTCTGAGATGGAGCAATTGATTAGTACAGCTACAGGCATAACAAGGGAGTGTGCAGCAATCTGGAGAAAGTAAGAAGGATATTGTTTGCTGATACAGAACATGGTTTGAGCTTTGAGAGTGGAGTTCTGATAGTCAATGGAGACCGGTTTGAGAGAGGAGTTTACTGAGTTAGTGGTTAAGGGGTGTATAGGGAAGTGTTGTTGTTTGAGAGGTTGGTATTAAATAGTTTGGAAATGGATTCAATAAAGTAGGTATTGGCAGTTTCTTCAGGTGACTTGTCAGGACATGGGTTTGGTGAAGTTGGGTTACCTGGATGTAATATTTGGTTTTTAGCATTTCAGAATTTTTTTGGATCAGATTTTAGTGTTTTGGGGGGATTATAATAATTCTTTTTTGTCTTTGATAATTTTTTTGTCTGATTTCTTCATCTTTTTATTGTCCACTTTCTGTTTTCTTGTCTTAAGCATTGGCTTTACATCTAGTTATCGTTGGTTGCCACCGTCACGGACACATGCCTTAGAGTCACATCAGGAGGGAAAAGTGTTGATTTATAAAATATTTGACTGTGTGTGTGTGTGTGTGTGTGTGTGTGTGTGTGTGTGTGTGTGTGTGTGTGTGTCTGTGTGTCTGTGTGTCTGTGTGTCTGTGTGTCTGTGTGTCTGTGTGTCTGTGTGTCTGTGTGTCTGTGTGTCTGTGTGTCTGTGTGTCTGTGTGTCTGTGTGTCTGTGTGTCTGTGTGTGTGTGTCTGTGTGTGTGTCTGTGTGTGTGTGTCTGTGTCTGTGTGTGTGTTTGCTTGTGAGAGAGAGAGAGTTTTAAAGTAATTTAGATAAAAAAAGAAAACTTTGGAATACTTCTGTTCCCAATAATTGTCAGTATGTTTCAGTTTTACAAGCAGAAGATCTGTGAAATCCATTTTACTAGAGAAATGTTTCTAATTAGATGGCTGAAAAAAATTATTTCATTGCAGTCAATAAAAAGGAAAGTGCAGCACCAGTTGAATATTAAAATATCATATTAGCACATTTCTTTACAGTATACATTTTTGCTACCATACAGCATCATTGCTAGTAGTCGAATGGTATCCTCAAAAAAGCTGATTACTTCTGAATGACTGTGCGTGATAACAGTGATAAACATACCTCCATTAAAGTTAAGGTGTATCAGATACCCAAAGAATTAAGTCAGTTGGCTTTAGCTACCAGAAACAAAGGAAGATGAGGAGGTTAGGTTAGATAATTGTGAGGCTGTTAGGTGTCCAAATCAACAAAGTTTGTTGATGAATTTTTGAAGTGTGTTTAGAGAATGGGTGAAACGTACATGTGTTCAGACATAATTACTAGGCTAATGACCACAGGGTACCTTTTTAAGCTTAGCCACGCTTCCTAAAGGTGAGAATCAAACTCTGTACCTTCTTGTCTATAAGGTGAGCACTTTAACCGTTGTGTCAATGCTCAAACCCCACCATTGTCATTTTATTGAAGAATTAACATTCTCCAGCAGGGTGTTTTAATGTACAGATAGAGTCCACAAAAAAATAAATAAATAAAAAGTAATCCACTGCTTCATGGCAGCATGTTAAGTTGCCATGAAGCTCTGTCAGAGTAAACAGCCTCTGTTTTTTGCGCTAACTAAATGTATCTTTGCTGTTTAGCAACCACAAAAAATAAAGAAAATAACTTGTATGTACATATGTTTAGGAGAGAGAGTGAGAGTGAGTAAGCAACAGAAAGAGAGACAGTACATTCTCTTAACTTCTTTCAGCTACAATTGTCAGCCCATCAACACACATTGTTTAAACACTAAGAAGTATAAAACTCCATAGCAGTTTACCAGAAGTCAAACATACAATTGGAAGAGTAAAACTTAAGACAAAATCGGGGATGATGATCTTCGTGTTTCACTGTTGCAGTCCTCACATATGGGTTATCCGGCTCCCGGTAGCCCTCAGTCGGCCCAAATACCAGAGTCCTTGGTATATGACGTCGGCTGCCGCCGGTTCTAAAACTGATATCAGTATGTCGGGTATAAAGGGAGGCAGCCAATGCCATTTCCTCAGTCTTTCTTGCCGTGGAGCCAGAAGCAGATGCAATTCGCATTAGTGCCGGTCGACCGTTTACCTTCATTTCGCTTTCCGACTACCAAGTTGAAGACTCCGTCAGATAAGTACCCCGTTGGGGATCCTCTTTTCTTGCTTTAACGAATGTCAGATAAAGTTAATAACTGTCTTGCCTGTGGAAAACAGATTCCGCGCCGTGATTTCCATTCCTATTGTATAACTTGTTTGGGCCTTGAGCACGATGTCCCTAACTGTGATCTCTGTGCTTCCTTTAACCCGCGTACCATACGTCGTAGAGCTAAGATTTTGTATAAGCATTTCGGGGTCTATAAGTTTGTTGGTATGGCGTCTTCTGGTCTCCCGACTTCGGATATACCTAGGAAGCGCAAAGACAAGGACCACGATAGGCCTAGGGTTAAATCTATTGACAACGCACCGGTGAAATTGGTAGTCAGCACAGCAGTAGTCAGTGAGGCACTTTTGCAGCCCCTGCAGTCTGCAGATTTTCAGCCGCAAGCCTCTGCTGAGACCTTTACGGAGTCCTGCATGCCGCAGGCTGCTATTTCATCTTCAGACCCCTCTGCCTGTCGCTGCCTCAGATGGGTCCGGAGCCACTATGCAGGCACTGGTTTCTGATGCTTCTTCTTTTTGACATGAGACCAGAACCAGACCGAATACCTTAATTCATACTTCTGCAGTTGCTAGGCCTCCCGAGTCCTTCCGGATTGCTAGTAAACCTTACAGCCGCAAACCTACTCACAAGGAGGCGTCTGCCTCCCCTCCTGTACCTCAGTCCTAGTTGATAAAGATGGCTGGTGATCTTTCCCTGATTAGGGCCCCCCCTTCAAAGAGGGCTAGGGAATTATCTCCTGATGTTTTGTCTCTCAGATTCTGAGATTTTCAGTATATCTGCTGGTGAAGAAGGAAATTCTCAACTTTTTTTCTGGCTTTGAGTATTCTGATGCTGAGGGCTCTATCCCTTCTGCCACCCCTCCAGAAGATTTTTCTTTTGGGGATACTTTGAATACTCTTAGAGAGCATTTTAAATGGGAATGTCAGGATTTTCCGCAGTCTAAGAAAAGAATCAGGAAATTTTTAGATTTGCCACAGCATAAGCCTCTGACTATACCACCAGTTTTGGAAGTTGTTGATGTTTTCATGGAAAACTCTTTAACTCCTAATTCTGTCCTTCCTGCCCCCAGAAAACCAGATAGGTATTACAGGGTTCCTGAATCTCATCAATTCCTTTTTAAAAACCATTCTGCTGATCCATAAATAATTTCTCAAGGCCCCAAGGGTGTTAAGGCTACTATAGCTGAAAATCCTGTGCCTTCTGATAAGGAATCTAGAGCCTTGGACAGGTGGGGTAAAAAAGTTTATACCTCTGCAGCTCTTGCCATTAGATCTGTGAATTGTCTTTTTCACATGCTTATGTATCAACAGCATACTTTGGAGGTTATTAAGGCTAAACTTGGAGATATCCCTTCCATGACGTAGAACAAAGATTTACAAGACTTACTGAATTCTGCCACTTTAGTTACTAAGCATTCACTTCATTGTGGTTTTGACACTTTGGAGGCTTCCTGCAGAGCAGCAGCCACTGGTTCCGTAATTAGAAGGCATGCTTGGCTCAGGGAGCAGCCTCTCTCTGAACCAGTTAAATCTAAATTGCTGGATGTTCCTTTGCACAAGGACAATCTTTTTGATAATAAGGCTGAGGAGGTACTAAAGAAGTTGGAGGATAAGGCAAAATCTATGCAAGCTGTAAAAGATTTCCTTCAGGTTCAGCCTCCTCGGTTTAGTAGGCATTATCCTTCCAAAAATTGGTCTTTCCCTGATCCTGGCAAGCAGGGTTGCTCTAGGCCTAGGGGTTTCAGATCTTCCAGAGGCCAGGCTTCTGCCCGTCAAAGGGCTAAACAATGGCATTCTTCTCCTGCTAAATCAGGGAGTTCTACGCTAGCTTCCCAAAGCAAACATTGTCAATGACTCTGGCCTTCTTGTGCCTACCTCTGCAGACCTGGGTTTCCTCTGGGGGGAAGGTTAGCCAGGTTCGCAGAGGTATGGTCTACCATCACAGACGACAAATGGGTTCTCAGTATAGTAAACCAAGGTTACAAGTTTTACTTTCACACCTTCCCTGTTTTACAAGGATACCCAGACATACCCAGAACTCTCAGGACAGAGGTAGGAACTCAAAATTTCTTCTCTACTGACTATGGGGGCTATAGAGTCAGTTCCTGCAAATCAGGCAGGCCTAGGTTTTTATTCAAAGCTTTTTCTGGTACCCAAGAAAGGGGGCACCTGGCACCTCTTCTGGATCTGTCCATTCTAAACACTTTTCCGGTGATTCCCAAATTCAAGATGCTCACCCTTCAACAATTACTACCATTGCTGGGCAAGGATTCATGGCTGGTAACTTTGGATCTCAAGGAGGCTTATCTGCACATCCCAATAAGGGAAAGTTGCAGGCAGTTCCTTTGCTTCAGGGCTGGGGAACAACACTTTCAATTCTCTGCATTGCCCTTTGGCTTATCTACTGCTCCTAGAGTTTTTACGAAGTGCCTGGCTCCAGCCATTGCTTTTTGCAGGCAGAGAAACATTCAAATTTATCCTTACCTGGATGACTGTCTCATTCAAGCAAACTCCCCAGAACAACTAGAAAAGGATTTGGATTTCGTTAAGAACATTCTCACCTCTTTGGGTTACACTCTCAGTGAAAAGAAGTCAAAGTTGGCTCCTTCAAGGAAGATGGTTTTCCTGGGAGCGAGTCTGAATACAGCCACCCAGATGGTATTCCTCCCTCAACAGAAGCAAGAAGATCTTTCTGCTTACTTCATGAACTTGGCAAGCATGACCCAGCTCTCTGCAAGGCAATTCCAGCAAGCACTGGGGTTCATGGCTTCAGGTATTTTGATGATTCCCTATGCAAGGCTGCATATGAGAAAACTTCAATGGTACCTCAAGAATCTTTGGTGTTTGCAAATGGAGTTCCTCTGGTGGGTGACATCCTGTTCTCAGAACAAGGGTCTGCCTTTCCGGCCCACCGCCTGCCAGACTCACACCACAGACTCCTCAGGTGTTGCATGGGGGGCTCATTTGGAAGGCAGAGGCATACAGGGGACTTGGAGCACCCAGCAGATTCATCTGCACATAAACTTAAAAGAATTGATGGCAGTGCAGCAGGCCTTGCTGGCTTTCAAGGACCTAATCTACCCTGGGGACTCTGCTAATCAGGACAGACAATACCACAGTCATGTGGTACATCAACAAGCAAGGGGGAACTCACTCTTACCCCTTGTGCAGACAAAGCCTGAGACTATGGTCCATAGCAGCATCCATGGGCTTACATCTAATAACCCAGTATCTTCCAGGGAGGCTAAACTCCTTGGCAGATCATTTGAGCAGACATGTTATGGATCCTCATGAGTGGCAACTGAACAGGGACATTTTCTGTCACATCATTCACCATTGGGGCACCCCACAAGTCAATCTTTTCTCCTCTCACACCAATCATCTCCTTCCAGCCTTCTGCACCAGGGAGTTTCACAACAAAGCTTGGAGGGTGGATGCATT
This sequence comes from Protopterus annectens, assembly GCF_019279795.1. NCBI lineage: Eukaryota > Metazoa > Chordata > Ceratodontiformes > Protopteridae > Protopterus > Protopterus annectens. The sequence continues at coordinate 417,466,198 of NC_056737.1, read as the reverse complement.
GTCCTTCCCGTGGACACATCTGTGTTTATGCATTCCCTCCACTGCCTCTTCTTCCCAGAGTGCTGCTAAAGATAAGGGAAGAAAAAACAAAGGCTATTCTGATAGCTCCAGATTGGCCCAGGCAGCATTGGTATCCCCTACTTCGTAGCCTTTCCCAGCCTCAACCTTGGCATCTTCCCCTGGTACCAGATTTGTTGGTTCAGGTAGGGGGAAGGTTCCTTCATCCTCATCTTCAAACTCTGCATTTAACTGCCTGGCTAGTACTTTAAATCTTTCCAAACAGGTGGTTGAAGTTCTTCATGAGGCCAGGAGGCCTAGCACAAGAAAATCCTGTGCAGATAAATGGAAGAGATTTTGCTCTTGTATGCTAGCTAAAGGAGAAGACTCTTTTCGCCCTTCTCTTTCGGTCATTCTTGACTACCTAGCAGAATTGCTTAATGGTGGACTTTCCTTTTCTTCCATCAAAATTCATGCTTCAGCAATTTCGGCTCATTGTTCTTTTGAGCAACCAATTTTTCTCACCCCTTGATGAAGCAGTTCCTGAGGGGAGCTAGTAATCTTAGACCTCCCAGAAGAGCTCCTACTCCTGCTTGGGATCTTAATTTTGTTATGGAAAAACTTACTCTGCCTTCCTGTGAACTGGCTGCCTCTGCAGATTTGAAGTTTCTATCCTGGAAGACTGCTTTCCTTTTAGCTATTACTTCAACTAGAAGGGTATCTGAGCTGCAAGCCTTAATGGCAGTAGAACCATTCATTATTTTTCACTCAGATTGGGTTTCTCTGAGAACCAATGCCTCCTTTATGCCTAAGGTGATTTCCAGTTTAACCCTTAACCAGTCTATTCACCTACCTACATTTTTCAACAATCCCCAAAATAAAGGGGAAAGGATTCTGCATTTTCTTTATGTGCATAGACAGCTGAGATTTTACTTAGGACTAAATCCTTTCAAAAATCTGAACAGTTATTGGTTAGTTTTGCTCCTGAGGCTCAGGGTAAAGCTGTTTCAAAACAAACCATCGCCAAATGGATTGCTCATTGTATTCACTTTTGTTACCTGCAGCATAGGAAGGTTCCCCCTCAGGGTATTAGGACCCATTCTACTAGAGCAGCCTCTACCTCTGCAGCCTTTCTGAGAGGTGTACCTACTAAGGACATTCTAGAAGGAGCTACTTGGTCTTTTGCCCATACTTTCACAAAGCATTACAGTCTATCTTTGTTTTCTAAATCCAGGGCTGGCTTTGCCTCTGCAGTTTTGCAGGGCCTCCTTACCAACCCTTAATCTGTGATACTTCCTCTGCCCTTTGTCTTCTTACTGGGCTTTGGGAATCAACCCATATGTGAGGACTGCAACAGTGAAACACGAAGAACATAGTACAGTTGTGTACACTTACCATAAATGTAGATGTTCCGAGTGTATTCACTGATGCAGTCCTAGTTTCTCACCCACCATTCCCCCTTTTTTCCTAGGGCACAGACTATAAATTTTTATTTTTTGTATGACGTGTCCAGGGGGCTACCATTCCTAGGTTAGCCTTCTTTTGGGGCTCCTGACAGTTAAGGCAAGAAAAACTGAGGAAATGGCATTGGCTGC